>NC_140470.1:8339690-8549690 GCF_051167445.1 Perissodus microlepis
TTAAGAGACAATCCACCATTAGACCAAACATTACGCAACTTAGTTTAACCTAAATGACAAATATCTGGACGAGGCAAAGGAAAATGTCCATTCAGGTAGTTTAATACTGAGACAAACTGGAAATTCATTACCTAGCTTCATGGATGACAATATTCTCAATTTTTGAATCTGAAAATATTTATAGACATACTCTGAGAAGAAGATATTAAGGAAAGACTTTTTTATTTGCCCTAAGCTGCTTTTAGATCAGATTTTCTTGCATGTGTAACCATTTCTTATTAATGCTAAAACCCTGAGAGCTTCGACTACAGATGTTTTAGACCGTGGATCGCCTCTTCATTAAGGTTTTGCTTCAGAAATTTCCTCCTGGGAAGACTTTTACTGTCTCAAAAGTAAACAGGGCTATGTTATCATACATGAGCGGAATTCGTATTAAAATTTGTCGTGCTTTGTCATCAGCCCTTAAAAATCTTCCAGATGAGAGAATTGGAATTAAAGCTGCCAGTTCATGTTTTAGAGGGACCTGGAGCAGCTAGGGCTATGTCTGAAAGGATGTGTATGTAGATATTTTGGATTAAATATGTATGTGAGCCTAAATTCAAAATGTTGCCAAGTGTGTTGGGGGCTGAGGGAACTATGTCTATGGGGAGAAGCAGAGCAGGAGAAGTTGAAGAGAGCAGCAGCCACACAGAACATGGACAGAGCGTTTACCTGGCCCTGTGCTCTGTGGGTACGCCAAGTAGCCGCCTCTTCCACGGGCCCCCCTACCTGAGCCACGCGCTGCCGCTACTGCCGCCGCCGCCACCGGTCCATATGCTGTCGCTGGGAAGCCTGCAGGCACATATACACACACATATACACACGCACATCACTTCGTGCACAGAGATGAGTACCTCCCAAAGCTACAGGAGAATGTTGATACCAGTGCTGAGCTACAGGATAAAACTATAGCTTTCACAGACAGGGGCTCGTGTTAGGTCGACATCTGTCAGCAGTCTCCTACAGAACACAGAGTGAGATTCAAAACCCCGCAGACCTGCTCGATCCACACACACAGAAACAAAACGATAGCCACGAGCAACTCACGGAATAAAACGAGCTGAGAAAAAATAGAGACACATAGGTCAGCTCTGTCAAATCCAACCTGGCATGTGAGAAGGTTGAGATTTTAAACAAATCACCTAATAACTCAAATAAACAATCTCCAAATTGTTTCATATACACAACATTTGATTTCTATGTATTCGAAATGTCATGTTTAGCAATATAATCCACATGCTCTTATTGTAAAGACTATATTTTTGGACTCATACAGAAAAATATGCTGATGACGATACATGTAAGAATGAATATATGAAAAATGTATGACTTCAAACTATATAAAGGTACATTTCTGCAAATGTGTAGGACTGTATTCAGCTACAGCACAAACCCGTGTAAGATCTCTGATTACATTAGTGGAAGAATTTGGCTCTGGGGGTGTTTATGTCACATGCTTTGGATGAAAGATTATAGCCACTTCTGAGCTGCATAGACATGGGCATAATGGCCCTACCTCTGGGGACCATCCCTGCATTTTGTTCGGGAGTGCTCCCAATTACAGTGAGTGTCTATGGAATCAGAATAATCCACTGTAATGCAGTCCACATTTTGATTTTTGATTTTTTTTTGTCTGGCTATTCGGGTGGAAGATATATAGCAGAGAAAAACATTTCCCACAATCAGATGAAGGCATCTCTTGGATGATTTGTCACTCAGAAATTTCCATCTGTGAGCTTATGTGAAGACTGAAGAAGTCTTTTGTGTTTGTTTATTCTCATGTAAATACTTTACTTATGTAAACATTTATACTCCGACGCTGAGATTCTTTAAGCTCGCCACTTTAAAGCACATCTACAGCATACACTCACTCAGAAATCAGGCAGTTTGTGATACGCTAATAAAATCAAGGCTTTAATTCCATGCAAATATAAATCCACTTTTAAAGGGTCTGATTATTCCAACAAATATCAGCCTAATAATCAGACTGTAATTAAGCCAACACAGTATCTGTGAATTGTAATTACATTGTTGGCCTTAATGAACACAGTAGCTAGAGGTGGCTGACAGAGACTAGTCCATGCCCAGGGCTTGGGCTCTCAGCACAGGAATGGCATGTCATTAGTATGGGTGATGAGATTCCTCACTCTGGGCTCAACACCTTCTATGCCTAATCAGCCTCCTAAAATTATCTCCACAGGAAATGCTTTCCTCACTAGCAAAGAAATGATCTCCAAATTCCCTCAATTGGAGTTTTTCTTGATTTTTTTCCCCCTCCTTTAGTTGATATGTGTGCATGTGTGTTTTTTGTGTGTTCTGGCTATATTCTGGAGACTGTGGTTTAGACATTACAAAATGGCACAAGACACCTCAGAGGATTATTTTTTTTGAATGCTGTGGAGGTGAGAGGAGCACCAGCGGGTGACCTATTTTCCGAGCCAGCCTTGTACTGCTATTCCACGAAGAGGGACTCACACAAAAGACTGATGAGACAGAGGGAGGGATGGGGGGGGGGGGAGGTGAGAGGGCAGGGTCAGATGAGCTGCAGCCAAAGAGAAAAACACATAGCTTTTCATCAGCCGCCCGAGAAGGAGGTAATTCACAACTCTGTCGACACAATATGACCATGAATGTGCGAGTTGGGTGTGAGGTGCCATCATGCTGCGACTGGTAGGCAGGTGAAGAAGAAAAAGAAATGCCACTTTTCCCCCGACTATCTAACAGCTCAGGAGAGAATAACAGACTGAGGTAGCATGGTGAAAGGAGAAAAAGGACACACAAAAGACAACAAAAAAGGCAACTTAAATCCACCCCGCCTACGCTACTGCAGCCGCAGCACACCTGAAAACGACTCCAAGAACTAATCTCCGCCTCTTTTTACTAAAACACAAATAGACTCTGAAGCTATGCTAATGACGGCCATGCACCCCTGAATTTCCACTTACAATGTCCCTCATGGTTGATGTGCACAACAGTGCACTCTCCACCTCTTTCTCTCTCGCTCCCTTTTTCCTAAGTGCTGAATCTATCTTCCCCTCACTGCCATTGTCATGACACCCCCAATAGACCCACTGGCTTGGAAGTTAGTTGCGGGCAAAGTTGTGGTGAGAGATTAACTTTGCAGGATTAGGTGGGTTAATTAATAGATGGCTGCTGCTCATTGTTTTGTGCTCACGCTGTAAGAAGCCACCCAAGAGAAGCGCTGCAGCATTAAATCAATTTCATGGCCCTTTTATTACTGAGGAGATAAAGCCAATATTTAGCTTTCTATTCTTCACAATTATTGGGCCCCTGCTTTGCCACTTGAGTGGCTGCGCTTGGCTGGGGACAAGGACACATCTGTTTATGAGCTGTGGAGGCCCGGGGGCCTTGGTGTCCGGACTCCAGGGAACTGTCCTCAGCTTTCGCTCCTCACAGATATTCAGCCTTCCTCGAGAATGCTTCCTCAAGAAGGAAGAAAGATTAGACCTAAGGAAAGATGAGGACTTTCAAAACTGTTGGACGCTGGCTCTTGCTAAACAAAAGGATTACATGGTCTATTTATATGTACAACTACAGTTTGTCAAAACTCCTTAGTTATTATCCTCTGTAGTAATGCTAACTTAAAGTCTTACCTGACCATGCAAGTCTTTCCTTTAGAACTTTCACATTAACTTCTAATAATTTCTCCTGCTTGAACTGCCACCATGATATACAGCATGTAAACATATCATTCACTGCATAAAATAAACTTTTGGCTAAAGGAACTCAGTAAACAGAATACCATATCAAATACGTCACATCATTGGATCTATGCTGAAGGTGCAAAACGTGGATCCACAGCACTATACTTTACTACTTTATGTCTATGAAGTGGCATTTTTCTTGGGTGCACGGCAGCTCCTCTTCTAGCTGCACCTGTATTTTGTGAGTCTCTGTGAAGTTGACTGTACTGAAGTAGGTGGAGAGGCGCAGTAGGGGCAGTGTCAGCGGTGATCAAACCGCACAGTGCAATTTTTCTGTCAAGGATTTCTGGGATTTTTGCTTGTTGGAGTCTGGGTCAACAGTTTTGTTTTTTCTATTACAAACTGTCAAAGCCCTTTAACAGTAATATGATATCCAGCAAAGGAGAAAAAAATTAGGAGAAGTGGTTAGTAAAAATAATTCTTGCCACTACTAAAAACACTGATGTGCCTCTTTTTGCCTGATGTTGCCATGTTTTCAAGCTGACCCTAAGTCAGTTGATTCATGCTGACTCTTAAATATCGATCTATCCGGACAATACTCTTTTTTCGACTAGATCTCGACTTAACCAATGCGCCATTTCTGATACATCTCTGCAGATCTTTTCTGGCACACTGCCTTTCTAGCCACAGACTCACTTTCTGAACCCATTACTCAGAGAACGTCACAATGAAAAGTTGTTGCATTATGCATCAATAAGGTCCTATTTATGTCCTACTAGTCTGACAACAGCTTGACTGATGTTAATGTAATCTGCACTGTTCTTTGGCCCAAAACTGCCAGCAGCAGCTCCCCTGTCATTGACAAAGCAGCTCCATCAGTCACAGAGCACTCTCCTCATTTCTCCTATAAGAAGAGTGTCAACTGACTAATGCACAGGAGGAACCCAGGGACGGAGGATGCTTCTATGGATATGGATCAAATATGCTCAAACTTTAAAATCTTTATGAAACTGAAAACTATTAAAACCAACAACACTATAACTTAATTTTTAAGTGGAAATCTAAAATGCTGTCAATACAATCTATAAACATGGTCTCTTTAGAAAGTGTTAGTATTGCTCTGCATCAGTGTTTTCAAGATTTTAACATTAAATTTGGGATTAGACAAGCAGCTAACCAGGATTAGCTTGCTGGCTAGCAGACTTTTCATGCTAAGATGCTTAACACAGTAGCTTGGTTCGACAAAAGGGGCCGGCGAACAAGGCTTTCAGCCTGCTACAGCCGATTTCGGAGGGCAGACAGAAGGAGTAAGACAGATGAACAGCGAAGAGCACTGATGAGTGAGACAGATGAACCGAGAAGACCAGCACACATCAGTAGAAGACAAAGAGAGGAAAGGACAAAGATAATGAGAAATAGAGGGAGACATAAGGCCAGGACTCTGGTGTGCCATTCATTTTCATGGAATTCTGGTTTGAAAAAACCCCCCCATAAATCTCCTCATTTAGGTAAATACAGAAACAGAGCAATAAAATGACACATTTAATTTAGTTAGTGTTAATAAAGTGAAGGTTTAACAAGAAAAAAAAATCTCATGCAAATTAAAAAAAAATCTTCCTTTTCAAAATATTCAATTATTGATTAATTGCCACTTAAGAAGGCCAAAAATACATTACATTACATACATTAAAATACAATATATGTCTTAACAGTAGTTTTACTAATGTATGGATTGCATCATTTTAAAATGCAGTAAATTGCCTGCTGTGAACCACCGGTATGCTTTAACTCTCCTTCCGCGCTGCACATCTCTGATAAATTGCTACATTAATTTTAAGGCCAAAACCAACTTTTACAAACAGGTACGAGAGCGCAGACTATCATTAGCATCACAGTGGATTCCTTTTTCACACATCGGGTTTAAACAAGTAGGAAAACCTTAAATTTATGGAATTCACATAGTAGTATAGACTACCTTTTTGGTAGTGCTTCAATAACCATGAGGTTGATGAGTGATAGCTGATAAGTTACACACCCACACACATTTATCAAGTTAACGCTGGTAGAACACACTTTGTATGGTTGAAAGGTTAAAAAACAGCTTGAAAAAACATTCCCCTCTAAGGTACGAGGCCAGGACTGAAAATGATTTAAAAAGCAGCCAATATTCAAAGAACAACTTTGAAACAACTTCAAAAAGCCTGCAGAGCACTAAAAAAGGAAAAACTAGATGAAAGTATGGCCTTTCTAATCCAAAATATAAAGAAATTATGGGTCGCTTCAAAGTTCAAGGAAATCTTACAAATAAATCAAAATATTAAGTTGCAACCCAACAGAAAAAATGAAGGACATGTTCATAATTCAAACAGAGGTGAAGAAGTAACAACCCAGAAAACAAGAGGCTAAATAATTATAAAACAATAATAATATATTAAATAAATAATAATAATAAATTTAAAAAATGGCTGAAAGCAGCAATTTTCATCTGCACTTTAATCTAAAATTGATCTGCTGTAAAGTTGGGCAAAATTTAGGAGAATATTTCTACATTTGAAGCGTAAATGTAAACTGTTCAACAGATTTGGAGTAAAGAAAGTAGATGAAGAATGTGTGTCTCTGTAATTTTAGGTTGAACTTCCTTTTTGATTGATGCTGCTTCTCATCAAAACTAACCTGATTTTGTAATTACCTAAGCAAACAAACAATCACATGTTATGGACACATGGAGGAGAGGTGTAACATGGCCAAAGAAAGCCTGGTGACAATCCTGATCATTTTCTTCTGTGAAACTGGGTATAAGTGTTTTGGTGGCAGATGGGCTCAGAGTGGCCTTCTGGTTATGTTTCTGAATTGCATTTGCATCATTTGAGTGTTGTTGAGTTTTTTATTTAGTTTATTCAGAATAAATTTAGTTTAGCTGACGCTCAGCGCTGCTTTGCATAGAGGGGTCTACACTGCAGTAGTTTGTATGTCTTAAATCAGGGGTGTCAAACTCAAATACACAGTGGGCCAAAATTCAAAACTGGAAGAAGGTCGCGGGCTAACATTAATATTTATTAAAAAAAATCTTCCTCCAGATGTAAGAATGAATCTCTTCTTATGGACTTTTGCTGAAAAACTGAATATGGAACAAGCAAAGCTTAATACTAAACAATATATATATTAGCTGTATAATACCAGTAGGCCAGCTCTAATAATAATTTGGCATGGCTTCGCGGGCCAAATGTAATTAGGCTGCGGGCCAAATTTGGCCCGCGGGCCAGAGTTTGACACCTATGTCTTAAATAATAAAAAGGATGACTCATGGAAAAGATCTTAGCAAATTCATTGTAAAATAAAGAAAAGGAAATTGTAAATGACCTATAAGAAGTTCACTGTAAGACACTAAGAAGTACAACAGAAGTTGTAGCAGGGCCAGTGAAGCACACGGCTGCCTTGTCATGGGTTGAGGGAGGCATTCTGTCAGAAATGGAAAACTGACTCCACTACACATTTTGCTTCATCAATAACATTTGATAAGATATAGATAAACATATAGAGACAAATAAACAAAACAAAAAGAAAGAAAATATTTATCAAAGTTACCAAAGAGACAGCCACCTAGCAAGACATCTTTTCATCTCCAGACTGACAAGTGTCCTATTGTTGTCATCCGTCAGTGTGACTTTGTTGTTGTTGAAAGCATCTCTGGGTTGTTGTTATCAAAGGCATAAATCACAGAGCTGGAGAGAGCCAGGTGGCTTTCATATGAACTGCTGCACACATGCTCACGTCTCACCTCTCCTCTGATCAGAGGAGACCTACAGTACACACAGAGAGTTCCTCTCGCTTACAATGCAGAGGCTAGGGTCTGGAAATGAGCCAGAGAGACAGAGAGAAAGAGCATTTACATGCACACAAGTAATTCAATTATAACCAGACTAATGCAATACACATATTATTGCAACTCTCATGTAAACACCTTAACCAGGTTATCTTACTCACATTAAAGTCCTAATCAGAGTAAGCATAACTTGATTAACAGAGCTGGGTTGCATGTCAGTCATTCAAATTAATCTCGCCGTGTTTATGTCTGGTGTCTTTCAATGCTTGGAATCGGTGCATGCGCCACAAAGGACAAAGGAGAACACAGAGCTCCACGACGAAGGTTTCAAACAGAATCGTTACAGGATGAAAGAATTAAACAGGTAAATAATCACTTAGATGATGCTCCATCGAACCCTAAGCCAGATAAGTGGTTAGGAAACTTGATGGGATATTGGATGGATGGAGAAATGGTTACACAGACAGTGACAGAGTTTCTTGCCTTATTGTCTTATAATGCCTTATTCCTCCCATCTGTTATTTCCCTACAGCTATTTCCCTTAGGTCTACAGGCTAGTATCTTAGTATCTAGTAACATTTTCTTGGATCAGCTGATTTGTAACAGATAGTCTAGTGTGAAAGCTTAATAAAATGACATATTTTCAAAGGGCAGTCTGCAAATATTACTGGTACTTTGTTCGCTCTGGCAGAGTACAGTCCCAGCATTTGTTGCCAATTGTTGTCTGTTTATATTTTTCTCTTGATAAGCGGTATATCACAAGTTATGTTGCCTTGGTTGGTTTCAGTCTACCCACCCAGAGTCATTTTGGAAAGTGAAACAGAACTGAGAGGTCCCAGAATAATTCACATTTGCTCATTTGCCTGGCAAAACTAGGCTATAAAAAGCCTACAGCATCAATAAAAGACATATTCTAAAAAACAAGTTTTCAAAATCAAATATCTCAGCTGAATTTAACGATTCAAAATTCATGTTTACAAACTAAATGCAGGGAAGCAAATCTTGCACCGGTGCCACATAGTATAGCTGCATCCAGCTTTGTTTAGTCTAAACTATTATGGAGCCAGCTCAATAAAACAATATTAAAGTAAGAGGTGACATGTTAAAAATAGCAGTGTGCATCTATAGGCTCAAATCCTTATCGTCAAAAGCAACTGGAGTTACACTCTGGCATAGGATTGACTATAAGTGGATTCTAATCATGTGATGCATTCATGCACTGTTTAAGTGTTTCAGTCACTATACAAATGCCAGTAATGACAGATCATCAAACAGCTGATATCATAATATAATATAAGCAGTTAGGCTTTACTGTGTACTTTTCCTGATGTTCACAAAATGACACATTTTCCAAAGTAGGTGCATGCATTCACAGTGTCTAAAAGATTTAAAGGTATAAAATTGGGAGAACAGTCAGTCAGCCACATAAAAAAATAAATGGTTTAAATATTTGAACACATTTTGACAATTTTGTAATTCTGCAATGTGGTGCAGAGATTAGAAATGTTGGATTTGAAGTTTCCTCAGGTCTTGGTGATTCCAAGTTGGCTGCAGATCTTAAATAGATACAGCATTGCGTGGTCAGTATGACCCAGTTTTGAACCTTTTTTTAAAGGTCAGATTTTGGAAACAGACTGCTCTCTGTAAAGTAAAAACCACAGGGTACAAAATAAGCACCGCCTGTCAAGTGGTACAATGAGGTAATTTATTTTTGAGAGTGCACAGTTATGACAATAAAAGAGAGTGATGACAGGATAGTCTGGTGCCTCCTCCAAAGGGGAAAAATGAGTTGCAACACAGCACTGAATGATATGCTTTAGAGAGGATTTAAAAATGGATATACACAATACCACAGGCATTCAGCATATACATACATATAGCCTGCACTTCTTCACTGCAGACAGCAGCAATACATAGGCTCTACAACACCAAGACTGCCCACATCTCTACAGTACAAGAACAGTCAATTGCTCTGTCATATAGTCACACCTGACTTCATTTATATATCTGTGTATGTGCAGGTCAGTATATCTGCGTTTGTGTTTCCCTCTTACTTTCTTTTTTAAACCAAAGGTAATGATTTCTGTAAGTAATGAAACAATTTGGCACACTGATCCTTTGCCAATGATGGCATCTGATGGGGGAAAGAAAGAGTCAATGAGAGAAGAGGAGTGAACCCAGACCTCAGCAAAGCCTGGCTTTACGCTGGTAATTGCACACGTATCTTTTGTCTTTTGACCAAATGATGAGGCCCGAGAGGAGATGCATATGTGTTAAAATTTAATCTGGGTAATCTTTCAGAGGCACAGCAATAAAAAAAACAAAATAAATAAAAATCTCAGATTCTGTTAGTCATAACTAAATCACATCTTCTCTGCCACCTGAAACAAAAACAATCTAAAATAATTTAGAACCCAACATCTTTTAATTCATAACGCACTGAAAAGACAAATCTGCAACCTCAGGAGAGCACTGGTAAACATATAATGTATCTTTCTGTTGGGAAATTACTGCTCTTCATGAGAAGGTCAGAGGTGAGGAACGGGTGTGCTACAGACTAGCCTACTTGTGCTAGCAGTGTCTAAGTGATTTGCTCAAGGACACTTCAGTAGGGTGGATTCCTGCTGCCAAGGGGGCTCAATCCGAAGCCCTCCAGCTGAAGAGGAGTGTCCGTACCCATGCAGCCGTCTGTCAAAACTGCCCACTATCCACATTGCACACCTACAGCTTTACATATTTAGAAATCATTCATAAATTAAAAGCAGAAGAAACTGATGCAGCTGTACAACGGTGTGTGAGTGATTGTGACATTGCAATGTGATGTTATGCTGTGAGCTCAGGAAGAGCTCAGAGTCTTCTACTTCTAGTCTTTTAGCTCTCAGTGACAAGAGTGCTGTTTCTTTGTAGCTGAAGTGCATGGCAGCATAGCATCAAAGAGGACAAACTAGGCTCTTTATTGAAGTGTAGCCGCACTTTCGACCTCTTCTTTGTACTACTTCCCGTGTACTTCAGTATAAAGGAAACTGCTCCTATGCTGCACAACTGATATAAACACATTGGGCTTCCACACAAGCCTCAATATAACTCCCAGTCACTCACACACCTGCAGCAGTTAAAGATGAAGCACTGGAGAATGAAACAATAAGGGACAGAAACAATGCATTTCAAAAAACAGAAGAGAAATCTGCCAGGATAGATAAGGCAGAGACATTTAAATCCATTTGGTCGAGGAAATTGTGAAACTGGTTTTCAGAATGAGACAGGGTTTTCGGTTCACAACCTTAATACCAAGGCAGTTTAGGATAGTGACTTAAATAGAGAGAGACAGACAGGGAGGACACAGATGTCTGACCTTGCAGTAGTGCTTATGTAATGGTCTGCTTCAGTGCATTTAACTGCAGTGCTCCTTTCCAACCTAGGATCAGTAAAGGCAACATGTCTCTGCAGTCCAATCTCCTCTAACATTAGTTCTGACACTTAGAGTGTATGAAAAGGTCCTGTGAGCTCCAAGTGAATCAGTTGTTATGGCCCTGCCTGTGTGGTCCCCGTGGAGCCAATCATACTAATTAAACTAGACTACTTAAGCCTCCTCTCATTAGTGTCCAAGTAAACAGCCTTAAATTTTTATGCATTTTAATGCCCATCTCCCAGTTCTGGGGGTGGTACTGAACCGGACAGATGAATGATGAAGGGGGGTAATTTCAGGTTGTCTCAAATGAAAGAGAGTGCACTGCATGTCATTTTATCATTCAAGTTAAATATGTGTTGGTGGATTTGAACTATGCTTCACCATATCTCGTACAGTCAAACTCGCCTTCTCAGTGATAATTCATTTAAAGGATAAAAGGATAATATGTGATATAATATGTAAACATGATCTTAAACCCGAGCTTTTGCAGACTTATTATATTTTTGGCCAGCTCCATGCACTCTGGTTACACAATCTAGCACTGCTCCAGATACCAGGGGCAAGTAGGGTAAAATGTGGCATGACCCAAAAATAGGGCTGCAACACTTGACTTCACTTGATCACTGCAGAAGCAAACAATGTTTGCAGGGCTGTATGCACTGTTATAAGCATACTATACTTCATGTATACTGCATAAAGTATAGCCATCCATTAGGAAACGAGCAGTACTGAGCCACTGGAGAGCTATTAGCCCAGTCAGCAAGAGGGAACGATGGAAAGATGGAGGAAAAGGTGGAGACAGCTGGGTAGAGTCCTAGCAAGTACCAATGCGCTGGAGCTCTCAAACAGTGGGTGGCATCAAAACAACAGGCAGTAGAAAGAGAGCATGGTCTCAGAGACACACATATTGTACTCCTCAGTTTGCATCCAGGTCTGTGGTCTTTTTCTGTTCTGTTGCTGGTCTCCAGCAGCGCCCGAAGGTGGCATCCATGTACGAGGCAGGACAGCTCGAGTTTCATTTCAAGACCAGCAGCATAACAGCCGAGACATAATGAGCTTTAGAGTTGCCACTCTGCCTGTTACAGCACCTCATCTTCCCCACCGCAGGAACCTAGTCTATGGGTCTCTGTGGCAGACTGTTTGCCTGCTTCAGTGTGTGAGGATGCGTCTGCTATCCTAGGGTGAGTTAAGGCCTGGGCAAATGAGGTGAGGCTTCTTTTCCACTTTCAGGAAATAGCTAGCCTTTCAGCTTTGCCTCTGTGAGAGTGCGGTTGCTGGTTCCGCAGAGACAGATGCTCACACACTCATGGAAACACATGTGTGTGTGCATGTGACCTATGATCTGTCTGCATGTGAGCATCTGATGTAATCTGTCAGCATCCCTTTATCTACACAGGAAAGTAAAACCACACTGCAAAACAACAATAAACCAAAAAAACAAACCAAAAAACCCCACTGGTCCTCCTCTGTGCTCAGGGCATGCAGGAGGACCACTTGGTAATGTGCTGCTACACCTGATGAATGCATTCGATGGTGTCTACCTCTGACAGCAAAGCACATGTACATGAAACAGAAAGTGGGTAATGGAAAACAAAGCTGATGTGGGAGCAGTCCGGCTTTATGACTCCACACATAGAAGTAGGCAGGGCGTGACATACAGTGCTGTTCACTGACGTCACAGCAGCGCACTAACTGCTGTCATTGGGAATGGAGTCGTGGCCTGTGGAGCTCAGAGAGTCTGTATGTGTGATGGTGTGTGTGTGTGTGTACGTGTGTGTGAATGTGCAGTCAGCACTGTTGTGGAGACAGTGAGTCAGAGAAGCAGACAGAAAACCAGAGAGAGGCCCCTGGTTGTCCCTCCACCTCCCTTGCCCCGATATGCAGCCTCGAAGAGCTTTCAATTGTGTCTGTTGTATGCTTCTGTGTGTGCGTCTGAGAGTTTGAGTGCACAGGAGCAGAATACGTCGTGCATGATCGTTCAAGTGTATGAGATCACAACACTCGTCGCCGGGCCCTATTTTAAGTCCTGCGACTCATGGAGTGCCCCGGCTTCCGCAGACCTATTGGGCTAATGATCAGCCTTGGCAATTAAAGCCAATCTGTGAGTCAGTGTGGCATCAGGAGGGCCATCTGCTTCCAGCCCTGTAGCACTCACTCTGGCCTGTGGGACCACTTGCTGGGGTCACAGCTCACCCGGCTTGTAGAGAAATGGTCACAAGATCTGAGGAGCAATCTGCTGTGCAATTCTAGTTCAATAGAATCCTGGTCTACTGATACACTGCTGTGTGTACCGCTGTCTCACGAGTGCAGTAAAAACACAAGCAGTGGGGATCGATCTTGTGGAGGACAATGTTGCATGTACCCATGACACATGTAAGCTCCACATCAGCCTCAGGCTAGTGATTCCTCCCACCTGCTTCAGTATCGTAGCCAAGATGTGTGCAAAAATGGGAATTTAAGGTGTATGAAAACTTAAGAGGGCTTTCTGTTCATAATGAGTCTGCAATGTATCCCAAATCTTTATTAGCATTCACACACATACGCAGACATTAGCTGCAGCCAGAAAAAAAAGAGTTTAACAGCAAAGAAAGTTTGAAAGAAAAAAGTTGTCAATATTGTAAATGGTTGGGATTCAAGACACAAGGCAATGGTGTCCTCGCTTTACCCACATTGGGCTATTAAACCTTTTGTGTGTTTAGTCTTGGGTGCATTAGTCTGAGATTGTCGTATTCTTTACATTAACAGCTTGTCATTCACATATAATACACTCTGAATTTCACTTACCTGCATGAAAAACGCTGCAGGAAAAAAAAAAGGTTTGACTGATCAATCACGCCACAGACCTGACCTTCTCTTATCAGACATCGTCTTGCGTAGCATTTCAAAATATATTCTATATTACTTAAAATTTAGATTTAGAGATGAAACCACAGATACAAAGGGCAAACACATCTTCCCATTTCTCTCTAAGACCTCATTGATCTGAAGTATACACAGGATGCAACTACATCACCAAATAGCCCCTTACCTCTTCTGTGCCAGCATATAAGGTGTGCTTCAAAGGTTCACAGCTCTATATATCTTTTCTATCACCCTGCAGCAGACAGTTGCTAAACCCGGGGAAGCTAGCTGGTGATTCAGGCCAATGGCCTGGTGTGCATTTTTTTTCATAAGCTTGCTTGGCCCTGCTCTAGATTATGGGAGCATTCATCCTTCAGAAGCACCCACTATCATACCAGTTGCACAGGTCAGCAGTTCTCTTTCCCTATGTGCCACCTGCTGCAGCTGCTGTACCTTTGTATTGTTTTCCTACAGGAAAAGGAAGGTCATAAGTGCAGCCCCCCCGTTTACGGTTGTGTAGAAACACACTAATGTCTCTTTGGGTCCATGAGTTCCTAAAAAATCCGTATCCGACTAAATTGGTTTTGTTTGTCCAATCTATTTCACTACATATGTAGTACAATCCAAGATGAATATATATCTATATATTATATATATATGAGACGGTCTTGGAGCCAACCAGGCCATCTTGAAAGATTTGCATATTCAACGTAACAAGAGAAGCTGTGGAACCCAGAAGCACCTGCTGGGCCGAGTACTGTTTCCTTCCGCACAGAAAGAGAAATTTGCTCCATGCTGTTCTGCGGCGTTTGAAATGTCATTTTCTGTCAGGTATACGATGGAGTTTGCTGTTCTGTCTCAGGCATGGCTGGTTGGTGGAGATGGAGAGGGATGGAGGCTACCACAGTGCTATCACACATCAGGGATGAGGTCTGACAAAGATGAAGCGTGTGACAATGAAGGGATATGGAAACAAGACATTGTGAAACAGATGGAAAACCGATCCACCAACTGCAGCAAACCAATACCAAAAGCCCACGCAAACCCCAGAGTTGTGAAAAATAGACACAAAATGCAGTACCTTCTTAGAAACAGCCTTTTACATGTATGAAATACAAACAGATGGCCCTTTAATAGGCTGATTAAAACCACAGTCCCAGACAACTATTGACAATGACTGATATCCCAGAGCTAAAGACAATAACCACTGTAGCAATGAAGTGAAGTGGGCAACAGCGATTAGGAGTATGGTGGAGCTTGAGGTTGAAAAGAGCTCAAGATATGTTTCTGATGTTCCTGACAAAAAGAAAAGGCTTGTTAAAAATACATAAATAAACAAATCGATAGCAAGGCCAAACACAGATTCCCACTGGTGTGGCTTCTCATCGCTTCAATCCTATGCCATAAGTATACGGCAATAAAGTTTGCATAATCACTCTCACTGCCAGAAGGGGGAGACAAAAGTTCACTACAGTAGGTTTAAGGTAACTGGTAAATAACCCCAAATTACCCACCCCTCTGTCCTCAGTGTACCCTTGCCGCACTTACCCCTGCCCTCTCCCCTCCTTAATTATCCCTTTCCTCTGTTCTTTTAGTACTTAAGAGGCTGACTCACTGGACCTGAATTGCTGTTTGTCTGTCATGACATCTGAAATAGTTGGATGACTGAGTGTTATGCCTTTCACTCACTCAGTCTGATGGGACCCCACTAACATCTTCATCCCTGGTTTTTCGGTGTAGCATAATGACCTCCTAGTAGTGGCCCTAATGGAGCCATAATGGTCATTTATGCCATGGGAGGCTCTGAGGGCACGGCTGTGGAGGCAGCAAGTCGCACAGGAAGATGGTAGAGTGAAGAGAAGCTCCGGGTTAAGTCTCTCCACCTCCGCCTTTTCCCTTCATACACAGCTCCCAAATCTCCGTCTTTGTATGAATACCACATATCTGTGTGTCTGTGTGTGCGTTCAACTCCGCATTCACGTCCATGTAATAAAAGGAACCGATACAAGACTGGTTAACAATAGAAAGTACAATATGAATGTATGAGGTGTGTATCCCTGCTTTTGATGCTCGCTTCTACGGCTTATTCACACACATAATACACACACACACACAATACATTCTCCTTTTTAATTACATTTTTCCTCATGAATGCAGTGTACTACATTCTTAAAACTCTTTATAATTTCTTTTCTATATATGCTTGCACTGCTGGCAGAAACTGTCCTGTACATAAATTACAGAGCATAAGCTTGTGCTTATTGCTAAAAAACATTCTCTTTCTGGCATTTGCATTTTTATTATCCACAGTAAACACAAGGATCTTTCATCGTTACATCCCGTGTTAGTCTAGAACAATCGACAAGTAAAGAACAGTTCGATGTACTGTAAGGCTGTGATCAAACTGGATAGTCCTTTCAAATTTCTCAATCACGTGAGCTCATCCGAACTAGACACCTGGTAAAATGCGGCACATCTCGGGATCGTTCCCCAGGACGCTGCAAGCTGAATAATACAATAGCACATTTATCAGCGAGCTAATGCTAATTAGACTGTTGCATAAAAAGGAGAATAATGTACAGTAGCGTCCCTCATGCCTTGTCAGCTCCCGCTTTGTCTGTTTAGCCATACAGCTGCATTTTGGCTCTTAAATAGGTGAAAATGGCAGTCTATTTTAGAAAACATGAAATATAAACTATCCTACTGCAGGGCCGATTTCCCCAAGTAATCACAATGTGCTTTGTATCATCTAATCAGATGAATTAAAAAAAACAACAACCAAAAAAAACAATGGCACAGACACTTGGAGATATCTGAAGAGAAAGATAAAAACAGCTTCTTTATTTCTCTCCTCGCTCTCAAAACAAGACAAACACATTACTTATTTCTATCACAAAACATGATCTCAAAATCAACCAAAGCTTAGTTTGTTTAATCTTTTAAAGCTTTCTGGAAAAAAAATCAGTGCTGTCCAACTGCACAATCTAGGGAACTGTGCACTCTTTAATGTCTTTTGTAGCCCATTTTCAACTCAAAGATCCTTTCCATTTGAGTTTTTTTTGCAGTCTGATGAATGTTAGGTCTGAAGTCTGAACATTTCTGTCCAGCTCAGTGTTTGATTTTCTTCTGCTTTGATTCCTACCCTGGCTACAGTCCAGGGCGAGCAGAGCAACACTGTACAAGAGTGTTTACAGTGAATGTCACTTTCAAGTTTTCTGTGGTAATGAAAACAGCTGGACTTCTGAGTAATTCACTCACAGTGCAGAGTGAATTACCTTTAAAAGGAATATAACATATAAAGAAAAACATGACATTGAGGCGGTGTGTGGTGAGACTGAATAATACTATTCCGCTGTTCAAACTGGTTTAATGTCAAATTGTAGTAACAATCAGGCATATGCACAATACTCCTACAGCTGCGGCTTCACATGATGCTATGTGTGGGTTCTAAAGCTGAAAATGAACTGAAGCTGCATGACTGACATGTTAACTACCTTGACTCATGCTCATATTGATACCTGCATTCATAGATGCTTACCACCCTGACAGTGAGCTAAAGCTTTCTGAAAGTGTTACCGAAAAACCTGCCAATGCTGTAACATCCGTATAACAGTGTATTTATTATTGAGTCCATATGATTAGTAACAGTGCAGCAGCTGCTAAAGAGACGGTTCATCTAAAATGCAAATAAACACACTGGTTGCATCTAGTTTCTGAGATCCAGTAAGTTGGAGGGGGATGAGACCAAGTATAATTTCCTAATTACAGCACACACAGTGGATGTGAGGGTAATCCAGTGATTTTATGTTTATTTACTAGTGGAGTTTAGTATGCTATTAATTTTTTTTCCTTAGGAAGTTACCTTTAGTTCTGCAAATATTAGAACAGGATTGATTAAAGCTTCAGCTAGAAGTAGGGGTGCAATTTTCCATTTCTGGTGACGTGTCCTGAGTATTTGTGGAGGATTCAAAGCAAAGCGAAAAATAAATCAAAGATGGCACTCATTGTTTGATATTTGTCGGGCATATATGATGTGATGCAACCACCGGTTGCAAGGGAAAAATGTGTGCTCCTCGACTAGTTGGCAGTGGTACTTGGAGGTTGCTGGGTCTCCCTGGGTAAACTCAGTAGCAAAGAAGATGCTTAACAAAAACCTCCTAGTGCAGGGGTGGCCAACCCGCGGCTCTCGAGCCGCATGCGGCTCTTTGCCTGGTTTCATGCGGCTCTTACGTTCATATCAAAGTTTGTGTTTGTGTTTTGTGTTTTTTTTTGTGTTGTTGTTTTAAAATGTACGCGTTCGCTTCGCTTGAGTTCAATACGGTATTTTCATCAAATGGCCATGTGTGTGAGATGAAAATACCGCAAAGTTTCCCAGTAGGAGCAAGCTGGCCCTTAAAATGGCAGGGAAAAAATGCACAGCAAAAAGAAAATATGAAGATGAACACAGGACGTTTTTAACAGAGTGGGATAGTTTATATTTTTTTGTTGAACGCAATGGCAAGCCATTCTGCCTTATATGTCAGACATCATTAGCGCATTTCAAAGCTTCAAATCTTCAGGGCCACTTCAGCTCACTCCATGCTTGCATCGACCAGGAATTTCCAAAAGGGACTGAACTTCGCAAGCACGAGTTGGCCACTTTGAAAAGTCAGGCAGAAAAGCAGATACAGTTTTTCCAAAAATTTACGAAGCGGTCAGAGACCATAACGCTCGCATCCTATCAGCTGGCTTGGAACATTACACGGGCTAAAAAGCCATAGAATGAAGGGGAGTTCGTTAAAAAATGCCTCAGTGACGTTGTTGAAATTTTGTCTCTTGAAAACGACAAATTAAAACGCATGGTATCAGACGTCCAACTGTCCCGCCACACTGTTGAACACAGAATATCGGACATTAACACAGCTATTGAATCACAGTTGCACTCTGACCTTCAAGCATGTGAGTATTTTAGTGTCGCATTGGATGAGAGTTGTGATATACAAGACAAGCCTCAGTTGGCAATATTTGCACGGTCTGTGTCAAACGATTGTGTGATCAAAGAACTCCTGGATATTGTGCCATTAAAAGACAGAACCCGTGGCATAGATGTGAAAGAAACCATGATGGCTGCATTAGAAAAAGCAAATCTGCCCATAACGAAATTAACTGCAATAGCCACGGAGGAAGCACCAGCCATGATGGGATCTGTGAACGGGCTTGTGGGGCTGTGCAAAGCTGACCGAACTATTCCTGACTTTTGGAATTTCCACTGCATCATCCACATGGAGCAACTCGTGTCTAAATCATTGAATTTAGATAATGTCATGAAGCCTGTGATGGAAATCGTCAACTATATCCGCACACATGCGCTTAACCACAGTCAATTCAAGAATCTCATCGCTGAGCTGGACCAAGAGCTTCCAGGTGACCTGCCGCTGCACTGCACTGTGAGGTGGCTGTCAAAAGGCCAGGTACTCTCTCGCTTCTTTGAGCTTTTGGATGCCGTGAAACTGTTTATGGAAGAGAAGGACAAGGACTATCCCGAGCTCTCGGACCTCAAGTGGATTATGGATCTGGCCTTTTTGGTCGACATGCTGTGTCACTTGGACAGACTGAACCTGACCCTGCAGGGTAAGTTAAAAATGCTGCCTGACCTGGTGCAAAGTGTGTTTGCGTTTGTCAACAAACTGAAGCTGTTCAAGACACATATTCAAAAGGGAGATTTAATGCATTTTCCCACTCTGCTAAAAGCCAGCGGGCAAGTCGCCAGCGCTGCCCTGAGTAAGCAAAGAGCCAGATATGCAACGCTGATTGAAAACTTGCACGAAAGCTTTGTGACCCGGTTCCATGATCTACAATTGAAAAGGTCACAGATTACGTTCCTCGTTGACCCATTTAATGCAGAGACCGGCTGTTTGAAAGTCCCGCTAGTCACAGATGAAGCTGCGGCTGAGTTGGAGATGATCGATCTTTGTGAGGAGGACCAATTGAAACCTGCTTTAAGGGAAGGGACCATTGAGTTCTGGAAAAGTGTGCCAATGGAAAAATACCCCAATGTCAAACGGGCTGTGCTTAAGATACTGTCAATGTTTGGGTCAACATACGTCTGCGAGTCTGTGTTTTCTACCCTAAAACATGTGAAATCAAAGCATCGATCTGTTCTGACTGACACTCATGTGAAAGAATTGCTTCGAGTGGCAACAACGGAATACAAGCCAGATTTGAAGAGGATTGTTCAAGGCAAGGAATGCCAGAAGTCCCACTAAACAACATGCATTGTAAAAGTAAATGCTATTGTAGATTATTATATTTTTTGTTTGTGGACTTGGTTGAACTGAGAGTTTGTGTGTGTGAGACAGTGCACACAATTGTTGAAAATGACTGGCCTGTGGTTTTAGTACTGTAGGAGTCCATTTCTGTCATTATCATGTTGGTGTGTGACATTTACAATAAATCTGGCTGAGCAGAATGTGTGTATTTTGTGTGTGTGTGTGTGTGAGAGAGAGAGGGAGGAAAGGATGGGTGATGTTCATGTGTGCCCATGCATATGATGTGGCTCTTTGCGGTAACACGGTAAAAAAAAGTGGCTCTTGGTCTCTGACTGGTTGGCCACCCCTGTCCTAGTGCTTTGGACATCTGGTAGTAACCTTTGTGAGGAGGACATGGACATCTGGTTACTACCAGATGTCCATGGCAATCTGTAATTTTTCATGTTTGCCTGCAAACATTCACTAACCACTAGCCGAGGTGTAGCAAAACTAGAGAAAATGCAATACAAACTGAAATGTATTAAGCCTGCTTTAATACATTTAAAGCAGGCTTAATACAAGTTGAGTCTCAAAGTTGCAGCCAACATGTTTTAAGAGGTTCAAGTTTTACTGTGAAAGCAAACAGTCTGCATTTCTGATATCTGTCGCACTTTCTGCAGTTTCACTACAGCTCAACAGTGGTTCATTTAAATCTACGACCGTTTTCTCTGGTTGGAGGCAGTGTTGGGACTAACGCGTTATTAAGTAACGCGTTACAGTAACTACGTTATTATTGTGGTAACGAGCACGGTAACTAGTTATTATGCCAAAACCAGGAACGCGTTACTCGTTACTGGGATTTAAATAGGCTCGTTATTTGTTACTTCGTGTGGTGGCTATCGCGGAGCTTCCACAGATTCAATAACATTAGCAAGTGGTGGAAGCCAGCAGGTGGATGAAGGAAAAGGGAGGCAAGAGGAGAGACCCGAAGCAGCCGCCGGTCCGAGAGTGTCAGGTGAACTGAACTTCAGGTAAGAAGTTATGACCTGCAGTGTATCTGAGTCACATATAAATCAAGTTTAGGTGGAGTTTATTTTCGTTATGCTGACTTTTTCGTACTGCGTGCTAGCTAGCATGACGGGGTTTCTATACAGCTGGGTGGGTGCTATGTTACTGATGTTGAACTTTATTTTGTTCATAGGTTAATTATTAGAGTTGCCAACTGTCCCGTAAAAAACAGAATCGTCTGGTATTCAGAGAAAATATTACGGGTTTCGTATTGAGGTGAAAAGGAACATTTTGTCCCGGACTTCAGCTACAATGAAAAAGACACAAAGCTGGATTTATTCTGTGTTTACGCTGCACAGCTGCCTCTTCTCCTCTCATTCTCTCCCCCTCCCTCTCCTGTTTCTACTTCAATCATGAAACTGATCAATGATCAGCTGATCGGCTTTTCTCTCTTGTTTATTTATCGCCTACTTTGCGCCAGAAAGAGGAAACCAGCGGATGTCGTGCTAAACAACAGCAGCACGTTTAAGCTTGATCAGCTGTTGTTAGAATTTATTTAATATTACTTTCTACTATCAGCTGATGTTTGCTGGAGCCACAGCTGTAAAGCTGCTGGTCATGATGTCGATTTGTATATCTGGTGAGAGGGAAACATGAAGATGAAACCAGGAGATGTCCTTACTGGATCATCAGAGCTGAACAGGTGATGGAGAAACAGGTTTACCTTTTAGGTGACATGAATGAGTTGAAGGGAAGTTATGAACTGTTTCTCAGAGACAAATAACACCAGGATCCTTTTCTATGTAGCTGACAGCTGGTAACTGTGCAGGGGCGGGTCTAGCAAAGTGTTGCCAGGGGGGCAGGTAGGGCATTAACAGGGAGAGGGGGGCACAAGGAAATACTTTTCTTTCTTATTCTCATTTAAAATGTCTCGCTTTTAAAAAAATAATTATCTGAGTCTTACAACAAACGATTGATAGATTAATGCATATATACCATCAGAACAGTGTACATCACTGTCACAACAGCGTTTGTTTTCATTCAAAGGCTTTATGATTTTTCCTATAATGGTGGGCCGGTCTCTAGTCAAATTCCCCGGGACGATTTTTTTTTGTCCCAGTCCAGCCCTGTAAGCAGCTCATCTGCAGTCTGGTGTTACCTACATCTTTCTATTCAGAAGGCAGAATTTCCGAGTTCTGAGTACAATCGAAAGCACCACGACTGCAGTTTTTGTGTTGGATGTAAAAAGCAGGCTAGAATCATGCAGCGGTCAACGACGGTCCAGGCGTGGGATTTCTCTCGTGGAAGTGTGCACATTATTTTTTCCTTTCTATTGGTAGGTGGCACAGTGCACTTGTGGCAAGTAAGCAAGCTAGAAGACTGGCAGTCTGGCTGGGTATCCAGTTACGGAAGCAACACATTAACAAGAGAATTCTGAGTAAAACCAAAGTTACTTTCCCTAGTAACTAGTTACTCTGAAAGTAACGAGTAACTTGAAGTAACTGAGTTACTTTTGATAGAAGTAACTAGTAATGTAACTAAGTTACTAATTTAAAGTAACTTACCCAACACTGGTTGGAGGATAGACAGAAGAATGGGAGTAATCTAGGACTCCTGTGGCTTTAGCCATTACTTTCCCAGTGAGCTCCAGTAACCACTTGTAACCAGTCATTTTTTCCCATTGACCGGAGCTTGACAGGTGGTCACATGTCTGCTAATTGTGATGTAGTTATCAGCTTTTTTCAGTAACCCTTGTTTTCTGCTTTAATTTCTTAGTTTCTGTGTGTAGTCACCTACAACTGCACAAAATTGTGGTGCCTTTGCCTTACAATATAGAGTGCCTTGAGGCGACTGTTGTTGTGATCTGGCGCTATATAAATAAAACTGAATTGAACTGAAAATAGCTCAGCTGACCATTGCCTACCATAATCAGAGATATTATCAGAGATTGCAAAATTCCACACTACACTACAAGACAAGAGAGTAATACTGCAGAAAATTGTTAATGTTATTATCTGATCCTTTATTAACTTGAGTCAATATATTACTACTATAATTCCAGCAATGTAAAAAATGGATTGGCAGAAAATTACAAACATTTATGAATTTTTTTAAATCAAACTGCAAGCATGTAAATTCGAGAGAAAATTCAATGCACACTTTGCACTGCTGTAACTTGCACAGCGTGGACCCAGTCAGGTAAAAAGGCAGCCACCTCTGTGAAGCTGAAAACAGACCTTAAGCTCAGGATAAATATCTAACACAGCCATCTCACTCAGACTCGTCATCTTAAAGTAGGCAAGTTTACATCCAAACAGGAAGTGGTAACATCATATTCTTATGCTGATATGACAGTCTGACATCAATTTGACACAATAAAAGCCCACAATATGAAAGTTAATTTTTTTTTTTCACAGTGGAATCAGACAATGATCAATATCCCAAGTCTTCATTGTCATCATCAGACTGACCCATCCAACAGACAAGCTGGAGAATATAATGCTTCAACATAATAAGCAATTGAGTAGTTGCATTCACTACCATACAGAAATTCTTTTATAAACTGAAAAACCACAACACAGTTTTTTTTGAGTTGGAATGTGGCCACTTTGTTGCACCTCCTTACCCTTTTTAATTCTGAGGCAAACATCGCTATCTTCTTGATTGTCACTATGCTCCCCGTATACAGCATTGTCTCCGAAATTAAGTTCATTGTGAAGTTCAATCATAATGTTGAAATTATGCTGCCGCAAGGTAAACAGTGTGTAATTACAGGATTGCAGCAAAAAAAAAAAAAATAGGTTATAGTTGTAAAACCAACAAAAAAACATCAGAGAAAACATATTTACCAAACGCTGCTCGCTTTCTTTTATTGGTATAAATGTTTCTGTAAAAGCTAAAAAAAAAAAAGGGGACAAACATGCTTAGAACAAAGATTTATTTTTGGGGACTTCCACAGAGCTGAGTGTGTATCTGACACGTGTGACAGAATTTGTGATTTCACACTATAAAAGGAATGTAAATCAGTTTAACAGCATTATGACACTTGGAGCTAATTTTTTTAACCCTCAGATGTTTGATGAACCATAGGTACCCTTTAGCTCTTTTTTATAACCGAAAAATTTTCTGTTTCCATTTGATGTTTCTCATCAAGCTGAATTGTTTGCAGGCTAAATGTATTTTATGCCTCATAAAACATTTGCAAATGCCTTTTTGCATTTTTGATGCTGCAAGATCTGCAATTTTTTCCCTTTTTGCCCTTTTTACAGTCACATTAGTCTGTCAGGAACTCTATTAATCCATCTTGTAGTCTGCAGATGTGCCATGAATTTATCACGCCACTCTCTGTAGTTGTGGCATACATGAGAGCTTTCCTGGGATATCCCCAAAGTGACACATTCATTATCATATTAAATATAACATTCCAAAAAGTTGATTCTGTTCGTCTGGACGTAGCATTTTGAGTTTTGTCACTCATCGAAGGGACTTCTTCAGTCAATTGTCCAACCTTTGGAGTTGGAAACACTACGTCCAGACGAACAGAATCAACTTTTTGGGATTTCCCTACCTGGATGGTTGACATTAAATATAACAATTTATCTCAACTAGACATCATTACTTTTGTCTGTGCCAGGGAAGCATCTGTAGCTCAGCAACTTAATGGGACTTAGAAACAATAAATACCACAGTTTGAGGTTGGAATTTGCCCTTTTGGGGCAGTGCTCTGATACATGCTCATGTTTGACATATACAGTACAATTTGATTTATATCAGCAATCTGTAACAGTAATATGCATATCCTTGTAAGTGCATTAAAGAGTAATGATACCCATGCTATGATGGAACTATTCTGTAAGCACGTCACGGCTGACAAATATAGACACAGGCATAGTGCATGTGATCAATATCGAATGCACTTTGTGATCAATGTTGGAATTAATTGGGAGTGTCAGTTATTGTTTAACAGCCACGGTGCAGGTGTCTGCTTTGAGTTGAACAGACTGCACTGAGTGCTGTCTGTTCCCCATCTCAGGCTGTGTATATTTCAGCTCTATTTTAGGTTATGTTTTGTACACTTGAACCTTGTTTCAGCTGCAGACTTGTCAGCTTTGATTTGTCTTTTTTTCCGTTTCTGTCTTATTGAGTTGTTGTACTTAATTCATTGCTTCTTCACTAATCAATGTTTCATCACTGTTTTTTCTTGACAATTGAACAATTTCCTTACTGCTTCTCTTAACTCTTAACAGTGGACCCCTGAGGTTTACTGAGGGTAAAAAAAAGAAAAAAAGCCTTGAAATGCTGCTCACAATTTATGCCTCTTGGATCTAGACTGCGAGGCCC
The DNA here is from genome assembly GCF_051167445.1 of Perissodus microlepis. Lineage (NCBI taxonomy): Eukaryota > Metazoa > Chordata > Actinopteri > Cichliformes > Cichlidae > Perissodus > Perissodus microlepis. The sequence continues at coordinate 8,365,044 of NC_140470.1, forward strand.
CAGCACCATTTATTTATAGGAGTGTTTCAGCAAGGCAGTGTACAGTGAGGAAAAAAAGCCTTTGATCTTAAATTGAGGATGCTTTCCACATCTTAGTAAGGAAGGACACTAGTCAATATTTGGCCTGAGGTTATTTAATTTGGATAAGACGCTTGATTCATACATTAAAATTTCCAATTACCTGTCAAGAGTTGAACGAGCCCAGAGGAGGTTGTTTTAATCATACAGCTTTATCAAACTCTTTAAATTGAGTTTAACATGGACAGGATCTTACATTCTGCCTCGGGGAAGGTGATATTCCCTAATTTGTTGTAAATAGTAAACATTTTAAAAATCTATGTTTAACTAGAGTTATTTACAAGGAAAAAATAGTCATCATTCCTTTACCGTTCAGTCCCATTTCTCTCATTTTGTTGACCTAGCACACACACGCTAGGATGGTTTTAAGGGTAGTATTTAAGATTCATGTAAGATACACAAAAGCAATTGTTTTAAATGTTGGAGTCATTCAGTTATATGAATTAAATAATATTTTTTGTCTAATCAGTCACTCTTAACTCTTAACTCTATACTTTTTATATTCACTCACACTAATAAGTAGGTGCTATTCCTTTTTCTTCTGTGGAACAGTGTTGTGGTCAAGTATAAAACTAGCATATATCTGATCTGCAGGTGGTCACAGCTGGACCTCCTGTCTAACCATTTCTGAATCTATTTCACAAAGATATTACAGAGATCTGAGCCGCTGTCAGATATTTCTCATTCCATCTTATCAGTGGAAGGAATGATGTCTGGCATGGCAAACAAAGTATGTGTAAAGTCCCTAAATAAAGCATGAAATTGACAGGATGCCTGTCTAAGTGAAGCACCACAGAGCCACTGGCCCTTCTTGCAGCAGTCAGGTACAGCTGCTCACCTCCAAACTGCACGCCTGCAATTTGGAGTCCCATTAAAGTGCCCGGCACTCTGAGTCAACACTTTTAATGCAGAAAATGACTTCATTCATTTTCCATTATAAGGACCACATTTTAAAAATCTGCCAACAAAAAGAGATGCTTATTTTTCTGCTTCTCCACAGACGAATTTGCATACATTGGGCCACTGAAGACGAAGAACTTCTCCCATTTTAGACATTTGGTCATGGTGGTGTTCAAGTATGGGATAAAAAGGAGTAAGCAATTTACTTCACTATATGTCAGCTTTCAAAACTTCGTTGAGGAATCCAGACACGTAGCACACTTATAACCCTGGAGATTATTTGGTGACTGACGTGTACACTGACCATCTTTTGTGTATGCGTGTGCAAGTGTGTCTGATTGTGCTGCTTGAGAGAGCAAAACAGAAATCGGCTGCAACACCAATATTTTACGAAAGCATTAACTTACCAGGGAACTGGTAGCTGTAGCTGGGCGCGAATCCAGTGTATCCGCGACCATACGTTGCCACGATATTAGGGTAACCTTTGAGAGACAGAAAACAGATTAACAAGGGATGATAAATATAAATATTGTATCAATTACATACCATGTGACACCAATAGAGGTTAAAAACAGCACAGACAGTGACATAATTTTGACAGTGACTCAACTTTGCCATTGTACATGAACACAATGAATTGGAAATTAAGAAATCAGGAAATAAAGCAGAGGTTTAACAAAATGAATGACTCATTAAGGATTTTTTAAACAATTTCTTAATTTATAATACTTTTATTCAACCCCTATTTAAATCTACCAAAAACATAGAGTATCATCATTTCAAAGGATCTTGAAAGTATAATTAAAATTGAAAAAATAGTGACAAAAAAATAAGAAAAACAACAATAATATTATAAATAATGTGTATGGAGTAAGCAGTTTGTAATTATTTCATTTAACATATTGGTATGCGTCTGTGCTTGTAGGATTGTAAAGTGTTCTAAATGTCTGAAGACTTAAGGCACTTGAAGGGCTCAACTAATGATTGCAGGATCAATTAAATAAGGGCGTGATATATGAGGCAAGTTGCCATTAAGGGATTTATAAACAAAACTAATGCTTCCAAGATTTTAGTGTTAGCAATGCCCACCCAACCTTTTTCATACAATATGCATATATGATGAATATAGTAACTGTCACTGGTGATGTCTTAGGCTGGAGTGATAAAGTGAATCTATGAAGGCGTGTCCATGGAAAACATAACAATAAGCAAAGATGGACAAGAACACAGCAGCAGTTATCCATTTCAAACTGGGCATAGGAATAGTAACTGTTTTTTGATACAAAGACATTTGCCAAAGCTTGCTAAATGTGTGAATGTGGAGTATCTGGATCTGAAACCCAACAGACCTCACCAAATTTGAAATGCTTTGCTAGGCCTCTACTGCAACTGAGTTAGATTGCTTCCTTTTCTTAAAAGTTTCTGCTAGAGTTTTTTCTTTCTCAAAGAGAAATGTATGCTTAATTTTGGGTTGAAGTCAGGTGACTGACTCAGTCAATAATAACTAATGATTAAATGCAGTGGTGTATAAACAGAGAATGAAAAGAGGTGATTGAAGAAGCATCATGGGAAGCCCCCAGCAGTAGTGTGTGATCTGGATTAATGGATACCTGGGTATCGTCTGCATAGCAATGAAAAATGCATGCTATGCCTTCTAATCATACTGGCTAAGGGAAGCATGCATAATGTAAACAGAATTGGTTTCAGCACGAAACCCTGTGGAACTCCATAATAGGGCTGCCACAGTTAGTCGACTAGTCACGATTACGTCGACTATGAAAATCGTCGACGACTTATTTAATAGTCGACGCGTCGTTTGAAGCTTTGTAAGATCCCAAAAGACGCAGGAATAAGTAGTAGGATTTAAGAGTGTAATAATGGACTGAAACAGAAGATGGCAGCACTGTATGTACAAGGATGCCAGCTGCCGTTAAACCCCGAAGAAGAAGCAGTGTCCGGTATCGTAGCTGTGTCCAAATTCAGGAACCGCATCCTCCTGTGCCCGCATTTGTAGGCCGATTACGTTACAGCGACACGACGAAGACTGTCCAAATTCGAAGACTCCGACAAATGCGGCCTTGATTTCCCCAGATTTGAAGGATGGGTCCGGGTGTATAATTCGTGGCCCAACCTATCCCAGAATTCATAGCGCGGCCCAGCGCGGCCCTGCTCAGTTTCCAACAATGGCGGCAGCTAGTTAGTTTTAATTTTACTCTTATTATACTTTCTGGGTCACAAAATAAACGTTTAACATATTTTCAGGCGAGAATGTAGCTGTGTAAACTTCAAATATCTGCTCAGTTTATCAAGACGCCACATATTTTCAAAAGCGCTCCGATGTTTTTGGAGACGTCTGTTACCCACCAGCTCGATAGCTAGTCGGGGTTCAAGGCTCACTAGAGCCGGTGAGAACACCGGACTCCCGGCAAATCGTTTTCAAACCCACCGCCGTCTTTCGCTACTCAGGATAAACATGATATATAAGTCACTTAGATAACTTAAAAATGTTATTGTTTGGCTTTTTTCAGTATTTTATTTGTTCCTGAGTAAATCAGTTTGGCTGAGATTAAAGTTATAGTTTTTACACAGCTGAATAAACGTCAAGCAGACAACTGATTATCAGAAGTGTGAGATGCTCAAGAATATACTCCGGTGTCCCGTTATATTTTAGATAGCAAGTAGCAGACGGCTGAGTTTATTAAACTCCACCGAAACAATCTGCAAATTTCATTAAAATTTAATAAACTATCATCTTGTCTTTATTTTTAGTTAGCACATACCTTAAACACTTAAAGCTGTAAGCTAATGATAGTTATATAAAAGCAGATGCATGCTGGTGCAATAAGCTGTACGTTTTACGTCCAATGGATGCATGATCTGATTAGTCGACTAATCGCAAAAATAATCGGTGACTAGTCAACTATCAAAATAATCGTTTGTGGCAGCCCTACTCCATAATTAACCTTAGCATGAGAAGAGGACTCCTCATTTACATGAATAAACCGGAGTCTATTAGATAGATATGATTCAAAGCACTGTAGCACAATGCCTTTGATACCTACAGCATGCTCTTATTTCTTTAATAAAATATTGTGGTCAACAGTGTTGATTGCTGTTTCTTTACTGTGATTAATTCTGTATACTGACTAAACTCTTCAAAAAAAAAAAAACATTGCTTGAGATAAAAGGAAGGTTGAAGATTGGTCTATAATTAGCTAATCCAGCTGGGTCAAGTGACAGATTTTTAAATTTAATGGTTTAGTTACTGCCAACATAAAGGCCTGTGGTAGGCAGCCCATTAACAGAGATATATTATTCACATTTAAGATTGAAACACTAATTAATGGTAGGAATAGTAGGAATGAGGGTTTAATAGACATGTTGATGGTTTGGAAGCAATTATTGAAGTTAACTCAGAGAGATCAATTGTAGAGTTTAAGTAGTACCGAACCATAATAATGGTCTGTGTTTTGAGGATGACTATTTTTTTCTCTGATGATGACAATTTTATTTGTACAGAAATTTGTGAAATCATTAGTTAAGATTACGGGAATGCTTGGCTTAAAAGAGCTCTGACTCCTTGTTAACCCTGAATAAAAATTTTAAAAAGAGACCTGAGGTTGTTTTCTTTTTAAAGAGCAAGAAAATCTTTTTCTCAGGCTAAATGAAGATTTGTGTTTGTGAGTCAAGCTCTAGTGATTTGAGGGTTTCTCTTTTCAGAGCCACAATATCCAGGGTTGTACACAATGGGGATGTAATTAATGAGATAATCAGCCTCCTGCATTGGTGTTGTGCATGCAATTGAAGACAACAGTGGAGAAATTACATCCTTGAAAGCGGTAACAACACTTTCAGAAAGACATCTACTGTATTGACATTTATTCCAGACTGCTCTGTAATCTGTAAATTTAAAAGTTATTAAGAAGTGATCAGACAATAAAGGGTTCTCAGCGAATGCTGATAAGTAGTGTTCTGGTTCTATGTTCTATGTAAGATGTCAGAACATGTTCAGTATGGTTAAAGTGGTGTGTGGGCTCACTTACATTTTGAGAGAAGTCAATTGAGTCTAATAGTAGATTAATTCCAGTGTTGAGGCTGTCATTATCAGCATCTACATCAATGTTAAACTATAATTACTGAGCACTAACTCAAACAAAATGTTGAAGAATTCAGAACCAAGAGATACCAACAAACAAAACTGTTCTTTGTGTTTTCCAGTTTGGTGTAAAAGGCTGAAAGTTAAGGTTTCAAATTTTGTCTGGGTCTTTAGTTGATTAATAAGCTGGCTGGCTTAAACATGGATGTTTAAGAATCCATGTTTAACTGTTTTACACTTTGGTACAGTCAAGGATGCTTTATTATTCTTACTTTGCGATTTTCTTTTATGCTTGAATCATTATTTGCCGCTTTTTTTGGTTTGCTTTTTGGTAGTCTGGGAGCAGTCATAGTATCAATGGACATGTGGCTTTGGGGGGGATTAGAAACGTCTACTTTCACAAATTTACAGTTAAACAGTGTATTACCACAAAGACACTCCATGTAATTGCTAACTTAACCCCATTTATTCACCAACTGATATCAGACAGATGGTAGAATTATTCCATCTTTTTGCTGTTTTAACGCCATCTTGGCACATCAAAGTCACTTTGAAGATGTGCAAGTGGTTGCTGACCTGATCCCCGTCTTCCAAGCAACCATTATAAAGTCCTATTGACTGCAAGTTAGCTTCACACAGTGACAATAATTTGGGTTGTGCCATGGTCTTGGCCACAGTTTTCCCTGTTGTGACTGTAGCATGAAGAATGAAAAGTGTGCCATTTGTATTGTGAAGTGCCATTCTATTAGTACTACAGGCTTAGAGTCTGAGAAAAATAAACATCTGTACACACCAGATTTCATCCTGGTACTGCTATCAGCACTCCATCAATAAAAACTGATGATCTGGTTCTACTAGCAGCTGTACGTGCCTTAACATTGTCTCCACTATATTTTACAGATAATTTGTTACACATGGATAATTAGCCCTTCCTTTCATTTTCCATGCTTTTCTCTTCACATCATCCAAGTTAAACCTCGGTTTAAAATTCTTCTATCTCATTGATAAGTCTGTTTTATTTTTCAGCCTAATGATGGTCTTTTCACATCCAATGACACCTGTCGGATCTGCATTTTAAGAGTTCTCAGGAACAACTACCAAATGCAAATTCTACACTTAAACTTGCAAACTTTTATCCCCTAATTTGTCATAAGATAAAGGAAAACAGCTTATGCGATATTACTTTTGAGCATTTGAAAAGAGAGGGGATGTGTAAAAAATGTGTTTATTATTTTTTTAAACCCCTTTAATTAAATCCGAAATTCAATACTCAATTATACCTTGATTGCTTAATTTTCAATACAATGTGGTCATGTAGACAGGCAAAATTTAAAAACAAGTCTTATTGTCCAAATACTAGACTAGACCTAACTATATATTCGAAAATATATTCACACAGGATGGCCTTCAGGATCTTATTCTAACAAATAAACTATTATGTTACAGTTTTAAAATGAAAGGAACCCCTCATTAAATACATGTCTGAAAAAACTTCTATTATTGTTTAGAAAAATACTTCGTACACCAAGGCTGGTGGCTTGCCATGTGTGTTTGTGCTCTAAACCCAATTAGAGGTGGCATAAATTTAACAGGACTATTTTTCAGGAATTCTGCCATAGTTTGAGATCTCACTGATTAATTTGGTCTGTAAAATGTTTTTATAGCCAGCAAAAATAATGGCTACAACGATACGACTGAGGCCCTGATTGTAAAAAACAAAAATGTTTTAGGGGAGCAGACTTGGTGACTGAAGATGGACAATGACACAATTGTACAAAAATATTTAACACGTTTAAGGTACTCAAAGCAGTTAGTATTGAATTTTTTTTTTAAAGCTTCATACATTTTTAGTTTAGCTCTTTATTTGTGATAAGTATTAAGAGCTGGTCCCAAATTCAGCAAATGGTTGGAAACCAAAGCACTGATATGCTCCCACACAAATACAGCTGCTCTTGGTTCTTAACTATCTAATTCATTTTCACTCTTTATTTAACCTTAAGTTATCTGGCACTTTTATAGCTCAGTGTAATAACACTTTATAGCAGGCTCCTTGAGATGTCGGTATCTGTTTATGTTCTATATCTCTTCACAGTAACAGAAAGGTTCATGTGTAGTAATATAGCTAATGTACAGTAGTTTGTCAAAATGATATAGTCACACAAGAGGCAGCTGCACATTTGTACCTACAAGGTAGTAAAATTATTCGTTTATTTTGCTAGTTTAAAAAAGTTTTACAACAAAATTAAAACAGAACTTGAATTTAATTGTTATTCGATTACTTGTTATCTGAAGCATTTATCTGAAAAGTTGTATTAATATTGATTTACTGATTGATGATCATACATTTGCATGATGTATCTGCAATACATCAAAACTGGAATTATCAAGAATAATTTTTATACAATTGAAGCATTACCCAAAGCTTAGCTAGGGAATTATAATCTTGATGCAAATGGAATATTTTAAAACTGTCATGCATAAATCAAAGTCAGTGGTTTCTGTGGGGGTAGAGACTTGGTTAAAAGCTGTACAGTCCCTGGGTGAATGGCGAGTTGCAATGAGGCCCAAAGTGGACCCAGTGTCATTAGAAAAATTTAAGAGTAGCAGATGTATTGTTCATCTGCTGTCATGATTCTTATTACTACCACAGACCCACCAGTTAATTAGCTGGACAGTTTTCAGACAGAAGCAGCTGTGGGCAACATATTGAGAAACGGGGTGTGAGGGAGCAGGCGGCTAGGAAGCGGTATACAGACATAAGAAAATTTGAGATGAGTGCGTGGGGAGGGGGGACGACTGAGAGCTTGAGCACCATCAAAGGTAATATAAACATAATTAACCCCCTAATTATAGTATATGTCTAAGTCTTTATCTGTGTTCCTCAAGCTATTATCATCTACAACCATAAGTCTGGACTAAATTACCTAGCACGATGACGTCCTTAAGGCTAAGAATGAATCAGCCTTGATAACTCTTTCTTTGTTGTGTGTAAGCTACACCTCAGTAACTGACCTCTGAAACCTCTTTCAGGCACGTGTGTCCTCAGCTCTCGTTAGCTGTGTACTACCCCGATAAAGTGGCTGCAGTCACAATACCATTCAAATGTCAAGACCGTAATTTAGAAACTGCATTTCTCTAGAGAGTGCTGGATAATTGGTATTACATTAAATACAACTAAGTAAAACATTATTAGAAAGTATGTGTGCACGATCCATATACCATATACATATATGTTTTTATATATATATGTATACATGCACTTGTATGTATGTGCTTGCAAGGCGTCAAAACATATTTTGCATGCATGCGTCTGAGTGTGAGCAAGCTATGTGTGCATGTGTGTGAGTGAGGGAGGGAGAATGTGTGCGATGCTCTGTTCTGTATGCCTCAGAGCCTTTGCCAGCTGGAATCAGAAAGGTTGACCTTGGTCATAAATATCTAATCAGTGTTTGCTGTCGATGAAAAAGTTCAATTTATTCCCAAGCCAATGGGAAAATGCCTCTCTCAGACCCTCTCCCCTTTTCTAGCAGACAAAAAGAAATGCAACGCTGAGAGGCGGTGAGGGGAACCTTAACCTGGTATGGATGAAGTAGGACAGAGGCTACGCCAGAAAAAAAAACAAACAATGCTCATCAGCTGCTGATGAGAAGTCATCACCGGGAAGTTACAGATGGACGGCTTTCACAAAGCCTCTCATTGTTTGTTTGGTCTGAAAAGAACTGTGATACGATACAACGAAAAACCTATCACAGACAGCAAAATATTGGATATTATGTGTTTGATACTGTCAAACAGAATAAGTGCCAAACTAAAATTGTTGGCTTAGATACCCGAGCTTCTCATACGTCCTTATTTTGACATTTTCTGAAACAGCAAGACCACTTTCCTTGTCTGATGTACCGCATTAAAATTGGGGTTTTTTACTAAGCAAAGAGTTTTCAGTTATGTGTGTGCACAGTGTGTCAAAGGAGAGCGCCAAATATAAAGTGACACTAGCCTGAGATACATACTAAGTTCATCTCCTATCTCATGAAAGTCTTAGTATGTGCAAACTCACAAATATTTTCAGACAAGACAGTGTGGTAGGTGGGGAGAAAGTACGGGGAAGAAGGAGATAACTCACTGTCTCTCCTACTATTTCACTAAATGAAGCCTGCCATTGTGTCTGGCCTTGTGGCGGCCTCTTAGTGCTCTTATTTGCCTTATTAATATGCATGCTAATGTACCTATTTTATGGCTCAACAGTTCTGATTCACTTTAAAATCAATTATCCATCTGGTACATCCATACCTCGCCCAGGCTCAAATGTGTATTAATTTCAGCAAACATACATCGGCGCAACACAATAAAGATAAATGCCTCGATTAGAGGCAGTAAACAAAGGAGCTAGGGATGGCTTTAATGAGATTTGGCACAAAAGGAGCTTACACTTTCTTAAATAATGAGCCTAGGGTCCCTTTTTCCAAATGCAAATTATATAAAGGAATGTTTCGCTGTCCTTGTTCCAATTTCATTTAGATAAGAGTGTCTCCAAACAAGTTGGCTGTTAATATTCTCACATGAGCACATCACTGCCTTTCTGCCTGCCGTCTCCCAATGGAGGGGAAGAGTGCTCTCCTCTTCGCAGACACATTAGTCTGTAATAAGTTCTGAAAAGTTCACTGTGCTTGTTAAATACTTCTAACAGATGAGATGGAACTGGGAGCGACTTAGATAGAGTTGACAGAAGCACTCAGCCAAACGTATCAACACTTTTACCACAAACAACTGTATAATCACCCCCATGGAAAGGTCAAGGCTGCAATAACCATGACAGTTAAAGCAACTGTATATAGATAAATGGATAGATAGATAACATAGATAATTAGTTTACTGCCCTCTTCTTTGGTAAGAATAGCTTTGGGCCTCAGTGATTGTTCAGTTTTTGAGAAAATGCAAAACAAGCGACAGCGAAATATGAATATCAGCTTTGAGAGCTGCGGGAGACACAAATGCACCTGCACCTGCTGTGAGAGGGAGGGGCTACGTGCAGTGCAAAATGAGTTTCTTACAATCAGCGATATGTCTCTTTTGCTTCTGAAAAAAAAAAATGAAAAAATAAATCTTTAATGTGATTGCAAATCCATTTGGTTACAGACAGACATACAGACACATAGATGGATAGCGGGTGAGTGGGGAGGCAGGGAGGGAGAGAGTGCAATAGTGTTAAATAAAAAGGGCCACAGGCATAGGCTGGATGGTAATGAAGAGGGGTGGGCCAGCAGCTGAGGTCCCTGTAGATGAGATCTCTCTCTGACATGTGTGTCCCCTTCATTACCCATTAAGGGGGGCACAGTGATGAATCCTTAATATGACATTACACCAATTTTCCTCTTCATTTAGCCTGCTAATGTGCTGGTCTGCTCCTATATGCCCAGGGGCTGGCTGTACCACACTCAACCAGAAATAGACCACAGTGGCCACTGGTGGCACACCTTGAAGCAGCCTAATTAGGGGCAGCGCCCACCTAATGGGGCTATCTAGACAAAAGTTTGCATAAGTTGATTTTTTAAGCAGATAGAAATTGGTGACTGAATGGTGTGCACGTCTGGCATTTGGTCTGGATAAAACAAAACATAGTTTTGCCGTAAAAATTTTATGCATCGGCCTTTTTCTTGATTGACCGTCACGGGATTGGCAAAATGAGGTAAAAACACCAGAAGCAAGTCTTTTGGTTTATCACCAAAAGATCTCATGGAAATATGCCCAAATATTCACAGAGTCCTGTTTAGATATCTGCACAAGTATAACTCACTTAGCATGCCCATCCCCAGCATGAAGGCATCCATGGTGTAGGGCAGACCCCTGGCTCGCCCCCGTGTACCTGGTGGGAACATCACCTCCTTGGGCTGGGCCTTCTTACATTCTACCTATGTAGACAGACAACAAACACACACATACACACAACCAAAGCATTAGTCTGTGTTGGTACGCAGCCCGACAGATCTGACAGGGCTGTGTCAGCTCTTTAAGGTGGTTTTCTGTTTGACTTGCACAGTGCTAGATGTTTTCCATAGAGAGAGAAGGGGAAAAAACAGACTGAGCAAATCTGAACACCTCACATTTTAGAGCAAAGTCTCTAAGGAAAACTTACAATCTTCTCCTGCATTAAAGCAAAGGTTATTGCTCCAGTGAGCATGTGCCCAAACCCTCAGGGAAATACAGGCTAAATACTTGAGTTTCCATGAGTTTCTAAAACATAAAGGTAGGAGAAGTTCTGCTCTCCAGACTCCCACAGTGTGGAAGTATGTCCAGACTCTTTCTTTTTTTTAACAAAAGGACTAATCTTCAAACAAGTCCTGTCATTTGACAAATCGTTATTCCTTTGCTATCATTTTTCATTGACCTTAAATGTTTTTGGGTTTTTTTTTTTGCAAAAACAGCTTCAAATCCTAAAGCCAAAACGGTGTGTTTTGAAACTGAGTAAGGGCTTTGTTTTTCTGTTTGTGTACTGTGCATTTGTGCATTGTTGCTGGGCTGGAGTCCCCAGTGTCCCGCAGTCCAATTCCACCTGCAGCGCTCATCTCTTTCCTGCATTTATTCCTCTCACTTCACTTCTCCCACATACAGGTTTGTTCATTTCCCATCTTGCAAGACTGACATCTCCTCCTCCTACATAACACATATCAAATGAGGGATGTGACAGGGGCAGATGAGAAGAAGGAGGAAGATGAGAGTCCTATTTACCACATATCTATCCTATCTCTATGAATTATAGAGAAGCACAAGCAGCTGACAAGGGTGGCACGGTCTTGTGTCTGTTGGTTGTTCTTTGGTAGGCTGAGTCTGTTCACCATGCTGCACAATCTATTTGCTCCACTGCCTGCTTGGCATCAGCCTGTCCATCTGTTTGTCTGTTTGCCTCCTGGCTCTTGCCTGCTTCTCCCTACTGCCTCCACTTAAACAGGGCTTTCTCGGCTGCTGCGATTCACATGTCATCCTGGCCTGCTGCACAAGACAGGCTACTGCACCAGTCCTGTGCACACCTCAACCAAGGTATAGCCTAGCATCCATACAAATAGGCCTGCGACTCTGACAGGCCAGTGATGCACATTAGTATTCACACACCAGTCATACATGCACAGCAGTAGACACAACATCCTATTTCAAGTTGCCAAACTCAAGGAAAACTTCTGTGCTGAATGCATAGTGTAACAAGCTCTGTACACTGTATCTAGCAGAGAGCAAGACATGTAAAAAAGGGAACACTAATGAAAAAGGTTTCTATCACGGGGGGAAGTTGCTGTGTTGCAGAGCTGTGATTTGTTGCTGTTAGTGGCTCTTTTATTTGAAGCAGACCAACTAAAGTACACAGTTCCCTCAGCCACTTTGTAGCTGTCACAGCTACTCTACCCTTCTTATGTGCCTTGTATGGTTTGACATAGTGCTGAAGAGAGCACAGGCGCTTTTTCCCGTCTGAAAATGACCCGCGGCATGGAAGCAGGAAGCGGGTGGGACAAATGGGCGTGTTAAAAATCACAGCACACTGCTGGGATTTTCAAATGTTCACATAGCCGGGTGACAAATACATTCAAGTTCTATCCACACTTTCAAACGTGGCAGCAGCTGATCAGCCTCTTCAAGAAACCCCTGCAACAACTAGCGAGATGGACGCTCAGGTAGTCTGCTGGGAGTAAGACAGAGCCAGGTGTGAGTCATGCCTACATGCTCTCAGATGCGGGTCTTTTGATATTCAGAGTGCGGGCTCCTTGTCATGGATTTAAAACCAGTCAGGGGCCGGGTTCTGTGGTGGTGTGAGTATGTGGGTGTTCACCTGCTTCAGACACACAGGAGGTTGAGAGCAAAGGAGGCAAGAGCTTTTCATAGTCGACTAAATCAAACAGTAAGGAAGAGAAAGGACAGAGAGACAATTCGGAGCCCGGCAACGAAGAACTGCAAAGGTTCAGCAGCCAAGAGAATAGAGATTCAGATTTCACCATGTGGAAAGACTGAACCTTGTGGCACATTCAGAGTATGAAGGGAACACAGGTCCTTATTTTAACGGGGATCATTTTTCAGAATTATAGCTTGTGTAATTTGTCAAGGACTCTTGCATTTATTGAAGGCTGCACAATATTGTGTTGTGAAAAGTCTCCTGATCCACAATTTAAACACTATCAATGAAGGTGTTTGAGCACCATTGCACCCTGTCGAGAAAAGGGACACACCATTAAACTGCCTTGCCTTCCCTGCCAGACAAGTTATACCATTTTTCTCAGAAACGGCACTCACGAGATCTGAAACACACACACACACACACACACACACACACACACACACACACACACACAGTATAAACGCTAAGTAACTAGTAAAGTGGATTCCTGTCACAAAGTGTTGACAAGGTGTGGTTACTTCAATGTGTGTGCTTTCAACATATACTGAAATGTTTCTGCCTTTCATGCACTGATATACCGCAGGCGATAGCTTAGCCTTGAGACTTACATCACTGCATACCCAAGATAAAGTCAGAAGGTAACAAGTACGTCTGTGAAGGCAACACTGTAGAGTTGGATGTCTCGAGACCAAGACCGGTCCTGAGACCACTTTTACGTGGGCTTGGTCTTGTCTTGACTTTGGTCTTGGATCCCTCGGTCTTGTCTCGGTCTTGCTGTCTCAAATCGACATAGATTTGGAGATTTGGAGTCAACAGTATCCATGACGTACAACGTAACGTTCGATAATGTGTCATGCACAAAAGCATCAGCTCTAAGAGCCATGCTTAGAGAGTGCTTTGTAGTGAATCAGAAGAGTCGACTCCCATTGAGCGAAAGCTGGCTCCTCACTTGATTTTGTTTCGCTGCACAGCTCTCACACAGTGGCTCAGCTATGCTCCAATCCCTCCATATTGTGGCCAATCACATGCGAGGATATAGGATAATATCATTATGTGAAAAACAGAGGGTGAGAGACACGACTCACTTACTGACTGTCCTCTCAGTAAGTGAGTCAGACAGTAGACAGCGGTGAGGAGGTCTGTGCAAGTGCATTGCAAAAACACATAAATATGCCTGACACCCGTAAACGAAGCAGCATCTGGCTGCAGTTGAAAGACTTTTTTGTCTCGGTCTCGTCTCGACTTTGTCTTGGTCTTGACTCGGTCTTGTCTTGGTCTCAATACCCTCTGGTCTTGGTATTGTCTTTGTCTTAGTTTAGGCGGTCTTGACTACAAGTCTACAACACTGATACTAAAACATTTTGTAACAACATATGGCTTGTGTTTGAAGTTTCAATAACATAAAGAATGAGTTAAACCCTTTTTTTTTTTTTTTTTTTGATAAACTGTGCAATAATTAGGCAACTTGTTCTGATGTGATCTAGCCAGTGTTATGCTTCCAGTGGTCTTTTCTGGCTGACCATGCTTGGGTCACTCGCTACTATTTCCAAGTAGGTCCATGTTTGCCCAGATTTTGCCAAGGTTGAAATCATGTTAACGCTGTGAGCGACACTGCTATAAAATCGGAATGTTCTGAGATTCATGCAACTTAGCAATGAGTGGAGAAAAAGCTGCTAACTTTGAAGGAAGTATAACTGTCACAAGTCATGGAGTGGAAAATTCCAGTAGCAACTAAGCTAACATTCTACAATGTAAAATGTCATGAGTTATCCTAACAAGAGTAGCATGTCACATGTGTGGCAGAAGTGGCTAGCTAACCACTTTTCTGTTGCTATGAAAGATGTGTAAATCAAAACCTGAAGTTTTTTAAGCCTTCACGTTTTTTCTCCTCCACTTGTCCAGTTTCCTCCAAAAGGTATATATTTTTAGGGATATAATTGCTCATCATGCAATGATATAGCAAGTCTTTGGTTAATACCTCTTTAGGAATCATCTTGTTGATGCACCAATGTTATTTTATGTCTGTCAAACTGTGCTATTTTTGGCATTTCATTTCATACAGAAATGGGAAAAAATGATGTGTTTTTGAGACAGACTGCTAGTAACTATATCTCTAAAGATACAATTTAAAACGTTATTTGCTAAGTTGTCTGTTATGTGTTGATACAGCACTGGTGTATACCTTGCATTAGGTGTTTGTTATACTTGAATGATTCATAGGTAGTAAGTGGCTTACAAAACAAACAAAATTCTCTGAAAATGATCAGGTACAAGGACTAGACTGAAAACTTTTGAAAAATCTGAAGAAAAGCTTTAAAAGGCCTTCAGAAAGCCTGGAAAACTACTATACAAGACCACTTTAAAAATGTGGCTCCTAGGAATAAACTATAAAGAAAGGCTTGGCTCATGATTTTGCACAATACTGCATGTCCTTAACTAGACCACCCTGACTGTAGAGTGTGTTCCTTTTCAGCAGGAGGAGGGACACCTACCTGACTACGTATGTTTTCTTATCCAGTTCTAGTTCTTCTCACACTAATAATTAGTTTAATATTTTAAGGAATGAGAATATCCGTATAACCACATTTACACTTTCCAAGAAGGTTAATTAGGATAACTATGCTTGTTAGGTTCCAGTATACATCAACTGTAGACCTTTAAGTTTGCCCAAGCAAGCTGTAAACTACTTCGTTGGAAGCATAAAAGAATCCAAACCCAGAAACCCCAAAAAGCTGTATAATATAAGGAGACAGATCCCATCCCAGCAGACCATCAGTTTGGAAAGTCTAGCATGGTAAAATAACAACAGATATACAGGGAGTGCAGAATTATTAGGCAAATTAGTATTTTGTCCACATCATCCTCTTCATGCATGTTGTCTTACTCCAAGCTGTATAGGCTCGAAAGCCTACTACCAATTAAGCATATTAGGTGATGCGCATCTCTGTAATGAGAAGGGGTGTGGTCTAATGACATCAACACCCTATATCAGGTGTGCATAATTATTAGGCAACGTCCTTTCCTTTGGCAAAATGGGTCAAAAGAAGGACTTGACAGGCTCAGAAAAGTCAAAAATAGTGAGATATCTTGCAGAGGGATGCAGCAGTCTCAAAATTGCAAAGCTTCTGAAGCGTGATCATCGAACAATCAAGCGTTTCATTCAAAATAGTCAACAGGGTCGCAAGAAGCATGTGGAAAAACCAAGGCGCAAAATAACTGCCCATGAACTGAGAAAAGTCAAGCTTGCAGCTGCCAAGATGCCACTTGCCACCAGGTGTGCAATACTCAGAGACATGGCCAAGGTAAGAAAGGCTGAAAGACGACCACCACTGAACAAGACACACAAGCTGAAACGTCAAGACTGGGCCAAGAAATATCTCAAGACTGATTTTTCTAAGGTTTTATGGACTGATGAAATGAGAGTGAGTCTTGATGGGCCAGATGGATGGGCCCGTGGCTGGATTGGTAAAGGGCAGAGAGCTCCAGTCCGACTCAGACACCAGCAAGGTGGAGGTGGAGTACTGGTTTGGGCTGGTATCATCAAAGATGAGCTTGTGGGGCCTTTTCGGGTTGAGGATGGAGTCAAGCTCAACTCCCAGTCCTACTGCCAGTTTCTGGAAGACACCTTCTTCAAGCAGTGGTACAGGAAGAAGTCTGCATCCTTCAGGAAAAACATGATTTTCATGCAGGACAATGCTCCATCACACGCGTCCAAGTACTCCACAGCGTGGCTGGCAAGAAAGGGTATAAAAGAAGAAAAACTAATGACATGGCCTCCTTGTTCACCTGATCTGAACCCCATTGAGAACCTGTGGTCCATCATCAAATGTGAGATTTACAAGGAGGGAAACCAGTACACCTCTCTGAACAGTGTCTGGGAGGCTGTGGTTGCTGCTGCACGCAATGTTGATGGTGAACAGATCAAAACACTGACAGAATCCATGGATGGCAGGCTTTTGAGTGTCCTTGCAAAGAAAGGTGGCTATATTGGTCGCTGATTTGTTTTTGTTTTGTTTTTGAATGTCAGAAATGTATATTTGTGAATGTGGAGATGTTATATTGGTTTCACTGGTAAAAATAAATAATTGGAATGGGTATATATTTGTTTTTTGTTAAGTTGCCTAATAATTATGCACAGTAATAGTCACCTGCACACACAGATATCCCCCTAAAATAGCTAAAACTAAAAACAAACTAAAAACTACTTCCAGAAACATTCAGCTTTGATATTAATGAGTTTTTTGGGTTCATTGAGAACATGGTTGTTGTTCAATAATAAAATTATTCCTCAAAAATACAACTTGCCTAATAATTCTGCACTCCCTGTATGTACTAAATTATATTTTGTTTGGGTCCTTTCCCTGGAAAGAATGCTTGTTAAAAAGTCTATAGGGCTACTTGGGATAATTATTTACTTTATTTCTCTATTTTTCAGGGAGAGTGCAGCTTAACAATGATAAGGAAAAAATTGAAAGGATGTAGTGTACATTAGCCAGACCAATTCTGTCCCTGTAAATTCTTTTCCATTTTTTTTTCTAAACTATCCTTGTTCTGCTGTAAAATTAAGATTTGTTTTCTTTTGGGCAGTATATTATTCTCTAGCTACTAATAACTAGGCTTGAAGTCGAACTTTTGAGGCGTAGATATGCATCAGAGCCTATTCAAAGATGGACTTGTAGTACATCACAAACACTACTTCTGCCATATGTAGTAATATAGCCCCCAGACAGAGAATAAAGCAAACTGTCCTTGTTTTTTGTTTTTTTATGTGCAGACCCTATGATACAGATCGGTAAAGCGCTCCAGTTATGACCTTTTCAATGCATCTCCCATACATATTAACCTTGTAGGTATGACGGGAAGGTGTGGGCGGGATGAACTGGCAATGACTGTCCTTCAGGGATGAATGTTGTGGGTGTTAGGTGTGTGTGTGTGTGTGTGTGTGTGCAGGTGGAGGGGGAGGTGTACAGCTGCTATTAGCTTCACTAGTGAATGGATTCCATCAGCAGACTGATAGACTGAAGAATGGAAACAGTGTGATTCATTTACTCCAGCTCCCACTCAGAGCTAAAAAGTCAAAACACATGAACTGAATAGTTATGGAATATCACAGCTCTGCCCATAGTCAGGCTGTCAGGCATGGTGAGTCGGGGGGGGGGGGGGGGGGGGGGGGGGGGGGGGGTGTAGTTTATATGCATCCTAAGAAAAGAAAAAGAATCAGTGGAGATTTTCTAAATATGTCATATGAGTGTTTATTGAGTTTAATGGGCCTTTTGATGGGCAGCAGATAATGGAGTTTTGCTTTTTGAGACAATTACACACACAATTTGACACTTTGATACTCAATTTAAAATTCTTTTTTCAAGAAGAGGTCGCTACTGTGTACTTTTAAAACCATTTTCTCTAATATGGGTCCAACTACTAACATTTCAACGATTTTAGCTGGAGCATTTCTCTCATTTAAAACCTCAAGCAAAAAATACACAAAAAACAAAAAACAAACAAAACAAAGGCTATATGTAATACATTATATAAAGTATATATTTACAACAGAGGCACTTGTATGAATTGTCAGTAGGAAAATTGGGCATCTGAGTGTTGGTACACAGACGTATGATAATGGTAAGAAGTTTTGGATAAAGCAAAACGATGCCTTCAATGGCCTTCAATCTCACATGAGTCATTATGTCTGATGTTATCTCTCTGTCTGGTTATATAAAGGCTAAGGAATATGAGGTCATTCTAAGGACAGGTGCACCCCGTGATGCTTACACTGCTTTCTTGTCATACTCCTATATTACAAGATGATATTGTCTCTGTAGACACTGAGAGACATTCAACAGTGAGACCATGATCATCAGGTTAAAGTCAAATGGCTTCCATCACTTCTTCACTCAGCAGATGTGAACATCACTGAGCTTTTATGGGACATCCTGGAGAGCAGAGTGCAAAGTGGATTTCAACCTCCTTCATCCCTCAAAGCTTTCCTTCTTCAGTAAGCGGTAAACATCCAATTACTTACAGTCGAGAACTTGTAAGGCAACCCTCCATGAGGGACTTAAACTACTCCAAAGGGTGGTCCTACTCCCTTATTAAGCACTTCATGTTCAAAGACTGTTAAAGATTTCCACTCTTTAAAAAAATATTTTCCAAGACATTTTCAACAGCCCAAAGACTTAAGTCTCTCTCTGTAAAAATCTTTTTCAAAATACTGATAACACGTTTAGTCTTTGGCAATAACCGAGTGTGTCCAGGGGTTATTTATGCAATATAAGATCTACAAGGGTACCATGCACACTTTAAAACCTCATAGCTTCAAACTCAAATCAACACAGCAATCCCTGCAGATTGCCAAATTAAACTAAGAGCACTATGCAGGAAAATACCCAGGACCCTGTAAGGCTGGATAAAAATCACCAGAAATCCAGCTCTTTGACTAAAAGAGGAAACTGGAAAAACAGTAATGTTTACATATTGTCATTTATGGTCCGATCACGATCAAGTAATGATGTGGTTTGATACCTTATTCATCCCCTTTAACCCTCTCAGGCTCAAATTAAGTTTTTGTTGCTAATGCACAAAATAATACCTGCAGTGGTACTTCTGAGTAAAAAAACTCATAAAATATGTATTTGGGGTAATCAGGTTGTTAGCTTTTAACTGTTGCAAATCTGCAACGCCTGCCTTGAGAGGGTTAAGAAAACGGAAAGTGGATTTGGAGAATCCTGGCTCCTGCTGTGTTTTTAACCTAATGGGAATAATTTCATTCATAGAATCATTCCAATCACATTTTCAAATATTCCCAAAGTATGTCATGCTTTCTCCACTACCAACGCTAATTGAAACAATGCTCCATTCCACCACTGAATTAACCTAATAGTGCACCAAACAGAAAAGCCCTAAATCAATATTAACATTTGCTGTGACAACTCTTTGCTTTTGAGTAGCATAAACGCTCCTCCACACACTAACCAGCATTTGTTCAGGACTCCTGGCAGGTTGGTTATTCCAAGAATCTTGGAGAACTCGCCACAGTTCATCTATTGATTTAGACGGCCTCAGTTGCTTCTGTTTTTTCATATAAATCCAGACTGACTCAATGATGTTGAGATGAGCAAATCATCTCGTCACTGAAGATGATTCTTTAGGACACTGTTTTTTTCTTTTTGTGGTCCGTGTCAATATGACCTATGAATCTGAATCTGTATCGTACAATACAATCAGAGATTATGCTGTGTGCTACATAAGGGTCCAAACATTGAAAGTGCATAAAAATCTGGCACAGTATTATACAGCATGCACCAGAGCAGGCAACTTTATCCAGCTGGCTGCAACTACACATTCATTATTGTAAATCTGGTATAAAGGCTTACAAATGAGTCGAATCTTTTAAGTACTAACTTGAATTATTTTATCCCTGCAGAACATTAAAAAGAGAAAACTGTGAATCAAAGATCAAGATGATTTTGGAGAAAAACAATGCTTTCCGTGCTTTCAATGACAGCAAAGTACCATATGGTGCTGTTGTGAAACACACGTCGTAGCCACAGAAATATATGGGCTACATTATACATTTTACTACTTCTCTTTCAACATTATGCTTGAGTCAATACACTGTGCAGAGTACATCTGTATCTCTGCATTAGGAGCTATTGTATAAACGCCTACTTATATTAGTCTTCTCCTTAGTGACTTGGAGAGTCGGAGCTTATTCTCCTCGGCGCGGTAATTGGCTGGTCATGTCAGGAAGACACAGTGAGAAATTGACAGCGAACAGAAAATTTCTCCCTCCTGTTGTGATCATTTGCTACTCATTCGCTGAATATTGAAAATAACACATTAAAGAACATTACATTAAAGCACTTCACTGAAACCAATGTGACTCCATTTTAATGGCACACTGCTCACTCATAAGAGCCAATACTTGATAGGTATTATTATGAATTAGCTGTGCATGCATAACAGCAGGGTGGTGTATGTGATTTGTTGGGGGGAGGAGTACTCCTGTCTAAGAAAACACAAGTCACAGCGTCACAGCCGTTACTTGTTAATAAGGTGCTGTCTCACCACAATATGATATAGACATTCATATATGGGGAAGGTGTGATAAAGTGTTAAAAAAAGTACCAGAAAACTGTCACGTAATCTCCCCCGTATTGATTTTTTTTTTTACTCTGAAAATATTTACTGGTTTTAATACAGGGGTGGGTGCCACGGTAGCTAAATCATGTTTCCACAATCACGTGTGGCCCTGGAGGGGATGATCGATACTTTTATCATAGCCTACATTTGCTAAAGCAGGCTAATGGAGAAGTCAGTGCAGATGGTGTCACAGGTTATGAGAGTCTTGCTAAGCAGCACCCTATTTTTAATTATGTATGAGGCAGAACTCACAGTGAACAGATGAAGCGCTCCTGAGAGAGCGAGGCCTCGGTGGCACATGAACACAGGGTGAGCGACCAAGTCACTTAAAGGTCCGGTCCCTCACATCTGAGTGGACGCTGACCCTGGTACACCGCCAGAGCTCCTGAGAGGACATGCAAGGAGAAGGTGGGCTGCCCTGTACATCCACATCCCTCCCAAGTGGGGTGGAATTTCTGTCTGCATCAATTATTCAATAACCATCTTAGATAACACTCATGGGGAGGATGGATGAGGTCTATTTCTGTATAGTACTTCATAAGGATGAAGACAGGAGGCATTTTTTATTTTATGTGCTGGTGCTTCAGACACCGGATAACCAGTTTCCTCCTATGAGCAACTAGGGTAAAAAACATTTTGTGTCTTAGAAAAATGCTCAACGCACTCCAAATTCTTTTCTCTTTTGACATCCTTCCTAGATGTCAGCACTTTGTAGAAGATTTATTTCCTGTATCCAAAGGAACTTAATGTGCAGTAGGTACTGCCAACAGAGGCTGTTACAAAGGTGACAAAAGCCTTAGAAAACCAGACCTTACGGTGTCCTTTCCACCCCAAGTGAGAAAAAAACCCCATCTCATCTTGTCTGTTAGGGTTTCTAGGACTCCCAGGTGGAGTGACCAGGCTAGGGATACAGCTTTTGCAGTTATGTGGCACTTGAAACATTTTCTGTGCACGCCCTATTAGGTTCAACATGTCAATGCACAACAGTGTGTCACATGCACTTTTGACCACTCAAACTCCCCATGCATCCCCCGTGGTCGCAAATCTTACACTTTACACAGCACTTCAGCAGCAAAGGTTAAATAAATAACAACATTAGTAACTGTTATTAACTGTGACGTAACAGCGAGTCATTTCCATACAGTGACTGTTGCATCAGAGAAAGCTTTGATGTTAATGGCAACACAAAAATAGCCTATAATTTCTCATCCATCTCTCTCTAATCCGCTTCCTCAAAAAACTCCTCTCTGTTGTAATAACAATCTTTTCTATTTATATGTATAATTAGAATATTCTTATTCTTATTTTTCCTATATCATCCCTTTAGGCAAAGATTTGGAATGTGCATGAAAAAGGACACGTGCTTTTCATGACAACATTGTTACTATTTTTTTGACATTGCACTTATTAACAGTATAGCTTTGAATAATCCTAATAAAACTATTCTCCTGTATGTGAGATTCCATTTCTCTGGACAGAAAGCGTTTTTGCCGATGGAATGTAAATGCCAGAGAATCCCTGGGCTATGGAAGTTGGCACGACAGTAACACTATTTGTGAGTTTGAATCCACTTGAGCAGATGTTTTGAGCAGCTGGGCTAGCTACAGTGGACCGACTGCACATACACCTCATCGCTGACCAAGTATATACCATGTGCTCATTTTCTCACATAAAGCCTGTTAGACTGAGGTGTATCAGGAGATTTTATGTTTCTAATAATATTCGCTGACAGGTATTTGCTTTCGACTGCTATGCACAGCATGTTCCCACATACAAGACAATTGGGTAACGCCTTGTTTTTAAGTATAAGACCTGTGCAGCGGTCGTTCTCTAAAAGTCCTTGTAATTTCTTAATTCATGCAAGCTTACAAGCAAATAATTTAACTGCTCTGAACTTCATATAACTATTTGCTAAGTAATGACAGTTATAAAAGATTGGATTGTTTTGTGTTTTTAAAATCTGAACAGTCCACTCGTGCTCTTTTAAACTTAATTTAAAAACCTTAATTTGTGTGCAACTAATTTAATAACATACTGATACATAATGGTGTATTTTTTAAAATGCAAGATTAACTAATTTTTTCAGTTAAGGAAATTCAGCCTCGTAATTGGAAACACAATTCAAGATTCATTTATTATCCAATTACAAGTTCTAACAAACAGGCTGTGAGTTTGACTTACATCATGAGAATTTTTAATTAAGGTAAAAAGGTGGAGAGGGGCTCAAACTATGCCAGCCAGGATATTCTCCAGAGCTCAGATTTAGTAACAAACAAAAAGTTGCATCCACTATTTTTGTAACTTAATTTTTTTTTTTTTAATTCAATTCAATTCAATTCAATTCAATTTTATTTATATAGCGCCAAATCACAACAAAAGTCGCCTCAAGGCGCTTCATAGATACAGAGAAAAACCCAACAATCATATGACCCCCTATGAGCAAGCACTTTGGCGACAGTGGGAAGGAAAAACTCCCTTTTAACAGGAAGAAACCTCCGGTAAGAGAAGGGTTTAGAAAATCTACAGCTGTCAGATGTTACACTTCATACCGTTGTGTGATTTTTGTGTGTTCACATGGTGCTGCGTCTACAAATCAAAGGCTCTGAAGCATTTGATTGTGACACGCTACCTTCCATGCACACACAGTTATTTCTGTCACACTCTGGCTTTTTGTGTTTCGGTCCTGAGCGCTGACTGTGATGCAGTGCCGAGACACGCGGGGACATATACTGGGGGTCATGTGTGACCTGGAGTGGTCCCTGGTGAACACGGTTCTACTACACTGGTCCTGTCAGTCACATACCCGGTCAGTCAGTCATTTCCAGGGAAGAACTGTGAAAGAGAGTGAAGATCCACAGCGAAGAGAAGGAGCACTGCTGAACGGTAGTAAGACGACTATTCCTCCAATCAATCAAACGTGCTTAAATGGCGCAGGATTTCTTAAGACGCCTGCAGGGTGGAACTGGGTGAAGGAGGACCTAATGTCACACTTTCTACACTGAAAACGCTTCCTGCCAATTATCATAAGTTACACGATGACTTAGAAAACTGCTGCTGAACTCTGAGGAGTTCTGGGATGACCATATTACTGGTGTAAATAAAACAAGCATCACTGGCACTCTGTGGAAGGTGTTAATCCCTGACTAATGAACTCGGCCTCTGCCAGTAGCCTCCCTGTTGGATCCCTGGACATCTCTACCTGTGTATGCGTGTGTGTGTGTGTGCGTGTGTGTGCATGGTAGGGGATTCAGAAAGAGAGGGACAGGCTCCACTCTCCCGTCCCTCAGCCTGACAGGCAGAACTCAGCCACACAATTTCACGGTTTGTGGGCAGTACACACCACTGCTTTCACATCCCTGAGACCCAGAGACCCACAGAGTGTCTATATGTGTGTGTGTGTGTGGGTGTGTGTGTGTGTGTGTGTGTGTGTGTGTGCTAGCCTGTGCATATGAACATGGACACACACATACGCACCCACACCAGCTGTGCTATTAATACTAAGGAAAGAAGAAATCAAATATTAATCCTTCGACGTCCACCTGGAATTGGAAAAAATATAATGCGTAGACTTACCATTTTGTTATTGATTTCATGAAAATGAATTTCACAGACTTTCTCTACGATGTCTTCACTGTCAAATGTTATGAAACCAAATCCTATGTAGAGAGAAACAGAAGAGGGAGGGGGCACAAGAAGAGACCGGGTTAGTGGAGAACCTTCACAAAACTTCAGTAAGTAAAATTAAAAAAAGAAAAAAGATGGAATATTATCATGAGCCAGATCCAGAAACTATGCAAGCACATCTGTGGAGATTGGTTTGGGCATGGAAAAGAACAAGTGAACAAGACAGACATTGTCCTCTTTAAATCAGGAATATGATGAAATCTGCCACATTATTAAGGGCACTCAAGGACCTCTTCTACAAAAAGAAGATGGAAAAACAGCACAAAGCTCATTTAATGATATTCAGTGAGCTAGGGCCCAGCATCTGAATTTCATTAAATGCATTTTGTGTTCTTTTTATTGAAATCTCACTGTATAACAAGCCCTCATTTTTATGTTAATACGGGCCTTAGAATGAATGTGTCGTTGACAGTGGGATTTTCATGCCATATTTATAGGATAAAAGCTTAACCCCTCTTTAAAAAAAAGAAAAAAGAAAAAAGAGACAGAGAGACAACATGGTTTTAGACTTTTGAACACAAGTGGATTGCAATGCGCTCTTCTGTGTTTTGATGGTGACACACAAAGCAATCTAGCATCTGTATAGCTGGGGTTGAAAGGAAAACATTCTATTACTTTCTCGAAAGCCAAACAGTTAGTGAATAAAACAGTGTGAGGGACTGACAGGGAGATGAGTTTTTTTTAAAACAGCAAAAACCTGACGAAATAAAATCGCCACGGACTGAGCCTAAACAGCCATTTCTATAAACAACACATCGTCCAGCCGACACACTCCGCAGACTGCGCCATCCATCTAATGTTGTATATGTTAACCGTCTACCTAATGTGAGACGAAAGCTAAACACAAATGTGAAACAACAGTTGTTACTCGCACGAACATGAAGACAAATCCATGCCTTCAGGCATCAGCTCAGTCATCATCCACTTCACAGGACAAATCTCAAGGTCAAGGACTCGAGGGGAAGCTATTCGGAGCCTAGTTTCCCGCACATCTGCACATATTCGCCTAACAACACATACGACACCACGGGGTATACAAACGAGAGATTTGTCAACCATCAGAGAATTGCTGTATTTATTATACTGAGGTAGTTTATCCTTTTAATATATCTTGCTGTATTGGGCCTTTGCTGGCTATGCTGCAAATCGATGAGCAGCACCACTTTCTGGCAGTATTGGATTTGCAGGATTTTTGAATCAATGTGATTAAACACCTTTATTTGTCAGGTATTTAAACCAAAGGAAAAAGCAATTCCCATTTGGTTAGTTTCAGGTAGATCATAATATTTTACCTTGTACTTTATCCATATCACCCATTCCTAAGCAGGCTGATTTGCAAATATTTAGTAGCTTAAGTGTCTTAATATTCACATCTTTGCAGGAACATGACTGAAAATGAAGTATATTATAGTACATTAGCATCCTAAGCTGCTTACTGCTTATTACTTCATCAGATCATCCTGTAAAATAATGATTTCTTTGTGCAGAATTGTTCCTGCTACTTACTACAGCAGACAGCCTACCACAAACAGTGACATCTATAGTTCTGTCATAAAGTCTTTATCTCTCACTCACGTTTTTCTCTTCTGCTCCTCCTTCACTTCCTCCTACTATGTAAATAACAAAAGATTCTCCTAAAGCTTCTCTTTTGACACAAGCAAGAACATATCAAAACAGTCTTGTCAAAAGAGGGTTGGAAACCCAACGTGCGAGCTGATTAAATACGGACAACATCAGATCTAATGAGATCTTAAGAGACACAATGTGAATATCCACTGAGATGTCTCTAAACTGAGTTGTAGCGGGAGCGTATGTGAGAGGGTGGGGGAGGCAGGGGACAGGTGATGACGACGGGCAGGAACGCAGGGAGGGGGGGTGGGGGAGAAGCAACTTCTACTCCTGCTCGCCCCACCTTCATGGCGGGCACAGGGAGCACTTTTGACAACCAACAAATCAACCGCCAGGAGTAATTTGTCATGGAGGTCTGTAGGTAGAGGGAGTGGAGTCTAGGGGAACAAAGATGGAAAGAAAAAGGGAAAAAGGTGGAGATGAAAGTAGAGAGGGGGTGGGCAGAAAGACAGAAAAAGTGACAAGGAAAGAGGTTAACACACATGGCCCCTGTCGCCACACTCCTTCCTGCTGCTACAGGCAGCTCCTCCATCAACTGACAGGACATTTTCCACTGCACTATTATATCCACTGGGGTCAGGGCCAAGCCCACCACCACAGATACCACCAGCAGGGTCCTTCCACCCATGACTGGATCTGTTTAAACGGAAAAAAGGGGGGGAAAAGACATTTGGCTGTAGTGAAAACTACCGCTGGAACACACCGTAGCATTCACAATATCACAATTCACAACAAACATCCACATTTTTCTCGCTCGTCGGCTCAGCACACACCTCCTTTATCAGTCCCCTGTGTACTTTCTGAACCTCTGTCCCCTGCCATTGCATTGCAGCTCTTTGCTCTACTATCCTATTTTACAGACCTTACAGACAATTACAGGCCACAAAATAGCAGTAACAGAAATATTCCTTTCTCCCATCCTCCTTCGGTGGGGTGTCAGCAGAGCCAGATTGTCCTCATATATCCTGGCCATTCTTCCTCCAACTATCCACACGTAGCAGGAGGCTGACCCCCACAAAACTATTAAAGACTGTCAGCACTGACAGACACAAGCAGAGACGTGTCAACATCCTCACACCGAAGAACCTTCCCACAGCTTAAACAATACCCTGTAAATGGAAACACGTGGATGTCTTATAGTAAGGCTGATAATAGGTGTTATGCGGCCACTGGCTGAGGCCTCTTGGCTGCACTTGCTCACACTTATTAGCCAGAACTGGGCTTGGCCTCGTTTCGCCGCTCCACAGAACCGGCGGGGAGCCTACTTTCACAACCATTTACCAACTTCATCATACTCAGTCTTTATTTCACACTCAGTGCAGGTTTCTCTGCTTCTGTTGCTCTGATGCTTTTCACACACCCTAACCCAACCAGCCCCACCAAGCCTGGGAAAACTTGAAAATCACGGAGAACTCTTGGCTTTAACTTCTTTGACTTTTAAATGCTTCTTTGTAACTGCTGAAACTAATACACCTATAAACACAAATCTTACAAATTGGAAATACCAAATTTAAATAAATGAAAATAAATAAATGTTAAACGTAACATTTGCAGTAGTAGTGAAGGTACTATTACAATTTTACTTTACCCCATTGTGTAAAAGATTTGTGAGCACATAAACATGCAAGGAGAAGACATAAGGGTAACATTAATTTACAGCTGCTATGTATAGCAGCCATAGCCCATGTCCCTGATGACTCATGAAAATGAATAGCACATATGTATCATAAGATATATACCTCATTACACCTTTCTAGGTCAATATTAAGCACAAATGAACCAAAAGACATAAAGGTTCTTAACAATGACATGTGTAGGGCTCTTCCTTGCTGACAGCTGAACTTTAAACTATGGCTGATCATTTTACACGTTAGATACTTTCAATATGTCTAACCACTTAGCAAACAATTAAAGCTTATAAACGTGCACTTCCAATGCTTTCACAGTAGGGGCTGCTGATGCATGTAATGAGAGGAGCATGCTGCTAAGTAGCTCTGACTGCTGACCCTGTCACCACAAAGGTAAGAAGCCTGGAGGATGTGTTGTTCATAGCTTCTGGGATGCAGCACAAATGGAACATACAGGCACAAATAGAGAAGACAAAAGCACCTATGTGCATACACATGTAGACACACACAAACACGCATAATTGTACCCAAAACTAAACTGCTCCACCAAGCTTAAAGGACAGAAAAGGTATGTTTTATCTTGTCTCATATTATCTATACTTTACCACTGAACTAGTAGTCGTGCCCTAATTATACTTGATGGGACCTTCACCTGTCCATCCCAGAGTAAACCTACAGAAAGCTCCAGCACTGTCTGCTTATATGGTGTATCCTCCAAGCCCAATCTTCTTGTAATGCAGAGAAGCAGACAGAGGCAGTCCGAACACCCACGGCACAGTTAGAGTCCTTTGATCAGTATTTCCGTCTGCTATTACCAGAGATCCAGAGCCCCGGGCATTAATCCCCTGTTTAATACAGTTAACACCATGAACTCTCTAACAGCACAGCGCACATATAGCTGAGAAGAGAGAATAGAGAATGAACAAATTTGAGAAAATATTGTGAATAGGAAGAGATATTTTTCTTTTAAAAACTCCTGAAACATTAGAGAGGGAAAAAAAGCACACATCTATGAATGTTTACTGATCAGTGCACTGCTGCTGAAAAGGATCTCACAGTCTAAATAGACTCAACGTATAATCCATTATGTACTTAGATGGCCATGTTTACATCATATCCCTGCAGATTTCCACCTATAAGTGTTGTCTTTTTACACCCACAGTAAACACATCTTCAATTTTAGCAACAAGATTTGACAACTCTCTGTAGTAAATAAAATATGTTTTTCTTATTGGTTAATAGACAAAAACACAAAGACAAACAGAAAGACAAACACCAAGAGTTATTACAGGTCCCTTAGGCATACCCGGATTCCCTAGTCACAAGTCAAGACACTAGCTGATAAAAATCCAAAACAAATAAATATGACTGCTTTGATGCCTATGAGTCTGTGGGGAACTGAAGACGCTCGATGTAAAATTAATCCCAGAAGTGCACCATAGAGTGAGCCACGAGCACTGTTTCAGACAACACTCAGAAGATGAGACTGATAAGAAGTTTTTGGTTTAGCTGTGAGATTGCAACACGAATTCATCATAGTACATTTTTTCATGGCTTTAATCTTTGTTGCCTAGTACTGTGTGCACATTTGTACTGGTCATTGTGATGAAAAAAGGATTTTAAGAAAATATTTTCTTGGGCAACAGATAGAAATACACATTGTAAATAAGTACTAACTTTGCATTTTATTATTACTTTTTCTATGTATTATTTATTTACATTTGTTTTTACAGGGTAATAATGGACTTAGTTACTTAATAAATAGCCTCGTTATGTAAAAATGCCATAAAATGTGCAGTTTCTAATGTGCACTGCAGAAGTTTAATATGGTGGGAAGTTTCAGTTTTTTTTTGTAAAGTAAAGAAAATATGTCAATTACAATGAAATGCTTTGTGTAGGTGTGTAAATGCACTAGCCCCCGTGAGATTTCACCAATGCAAATCTCTCTTTGGACCCGGTCTGCACAGTGTGCAGTGTGTCAGCCCTCCGTCTGAGCAAAAAAGTAAAGGTGATGATTACCGTACTGTACGTGTAGGTGGCTGTATGAGAGAGCATCAGGTGGTAGGGAGAACTAGCTTAAAATTGAGCCACAATTATCACACGTGGTGTTTTACATTGTTAGCAAAAGTTCTCAGGCTTTAAAACGCTGGAACTTATTAGTTTGTTCGACATTTAAAAGGACATCTACTGATTGCTGAGAAATGTCATGAAGGAGCTTTCAACAGCAGAATGAAATAAAGCAAGAGGCCAGAAAACAATTAGATAAAAGCAATGCGACTATAAATTGGTGTAATTAGATTTCAATATGATTGTGGTTTTCTTCACGCTTGGCCTTTATCATTTTATGGTGCTCAGATGACTTTGCGCCACCACTTGTTTGGATTGTTTTTATATTCTGGTCTGATCAATTACATTTCTCCATTAATCTTGACTCCTGAAAACTGCAGATAGAAAATAGGACTCATAACATCGATAAACAGGTCATGGAACGAAAAAATAAATAAATGAAGAAATAAATGCTAGCTTTTCATCAAATTAACAAAATAATCCTATACCACAGTAGACACACCACCCTAGGGATGTGGCGGCATAATTTATACCTAAAAAAACAGAATAAGTGACTAGCGAATGGATGGATGGATCTAGGGTATGCCTTTAATAAATGTTTACAGTGACAATATGCCTGCTTCCTCTGCTTTTTCTGCAGAGCAACTGGGCTCAGCATGCATGCTGAGGGAACTAGTTTGTTTGTGCCTCTATGTAGGTCAGCTTTCTGAGTTGGCCATCAATTTCTACTGTCCTACTTAAAGAGACACTCCATCGCCATACAAACAAATACACAAACATGAGCACACACAACATTTGTAACACTTGAATTACATACGAGGATCATAGCCTGCACTTCTGCTATGTCATCGATTTTATTTGCACTTTAGTCACAGAAAGACATCCCGACAAATATCCTTAATTGTTACTGTAACACATATCAACTCAAATCTGTGTTGTTAGTAAATGCTCACTTGTAGCTTGGTCATGGTGGTAATGGCCATCTCAACAGAAACACACAAAGTGTGCACCGGTAAAATGAATACAGTGCTCGTCATCTCTTCTAACACGCTCTACCTTCAGAAAGACCCTCATTAGTGCCAAACAATATACCTATAAGTATGAGTTTCTCTCTTCCTATATGATCACAAAGCTGCTCTAACAATAACTGAATGGAAGCAATTATCTGCTGAGAAGGTGACTAACTTCCCCTTTACTCACCAGCACCAAGACAGCAGGCTAAGAGCAGCACTCTACAAAGAGCTAAAAGGAGAAAAGAAGAAGAGTATTCAAAGACAACTACAAAAATAAATAAAAATGCATCTAATAAATAGTAAAAGTGAAATTTTAATTACTTTAATCTGCAAACTACTGGAGGTATAGAGGAGTGTGAATAAAGATTTCACAGAAATAAAGAGAAGGGTTTACTTATACATGTCTCCACAAGGCAAATCACAGTGTGAAGTAACTGATACAACAGTGACACGTTTACCCAAAGGTGAGCTGCCAGAGATCTGAACTTGTTCACAAGTGTTTATCTGAGTCATTAGATGGAGAAAAATCACCCTGCACTTCGAACTTGACAAAGACCTTCGGTCCATTTGTATCACAGCCTTAGAGCAGGATTTCACCAGAGGGCTCAGCAACCTTCTACAAATGTGCCAAAGTCTTTTTGGTGCAAACATGTGAGAAATAATTATCTGTAGGACCAAGTTCAGGCTTTTCAAGAGCATAATTGTCATTATATGACATTAGATGTGCAGCATTATTTTTCTTATTACTGTTCTTCACATGGGAACAAATATGCAAGGATCAAAAGTGAGGTGATTTAAGTCAAATGAAATAATCAGGTAATGTAATCAGTTAGTTAATGAAAGGCTGAATAGCTGGAGAACACTTTGGAATTGGAACAAACACAATCCAACAAAACTAATAACAGCTTTAATTTTCACATCTTTATTGAACTAAGTGAGTAATCACTCAATGTATTAATTTAAACTCTTGATTTTAGTAAGACTCGTAACTTTCTTGCAACCTCAAACAGCTACTTGGTAGTAGGGCTGGGCGATAAAATACAAAAGATCATCAACAGAGATATGAGATACGATAAATATAAAGTCGATAGAACTCATTCCATCCAAGGTTTACACAGACAACACAAAAGAACAAGAATAGTGCAGCACTGAACCAATCATTTGGCTGGAACAGAAGCAGAGCCACGTCAGGCTTAGTTTGACGCACACAGCGTAGGATGAGCAGCTGGTAGCAGCACATGTGCTCATGTTTGGGCTACTGCAGCCATGCACACCAGTACATTGAGAGTGCGAAAAAGATAAGAGAAAAATCTAAAAATGTTAATAAAAGCTCAGGAAACAGTGTTGCTAAACAGTACGTCCCAACAGACACAGCACAAGACTTAAAGAGGAGGTCGCTGTTGTAAAAAGGGTCAAGGGAATCTGGTAGTGTGGAGATATGGCCCTACTTAGTAGCTGCTTATGAGAATCGCACAATATTGAGGAGAAAATTTGGATGACTCATCCCTACAAAACTAATAATCATTGATGCTGGACTGAAAGGTCATGCCACAAAATTATTATTGTGATGTGTTTAATGGGTAAAGTCAGGACTCTAATGCTTTTAACATCCAAAGTAGTCTTTCCTAACTTTAGGGCATGGACTGCTACACTGACATTCATTGTAGAATTTATTGATGCAATCTTAACTTCACTGTTTTTGAAATAACTGTACAGGCCCTGACCATGCTGATTCCTCCACCATGCTTTAAGCTGGGGTTAAAATGTTGGCGTTAGTGTAAATGTGAGACAAACAGTTACAATGTGAATTGTAATGTAAAGTGTTTTGAAAGATTGCACACAAACAGTCTCTCAGAAATCTCTAGGACTATGTACGTGGGCCTTTGGAAACCTGAGACATAAACAAATATTTTAGCAGGTTACAGTTATTTCTGCAGGTGTTTTGCTGTTGCTTATCACCTCTCAGGATTGCATGTTGTTCTCTCGGTGTGATCTTTCGAGTGTGCTCATTTCTAAGTAAAGAAGCAACACTCCTGAATTCCCTCCGTTTTTTTAGACACATCTAAAGAAAAGCATCTGTAGCATTAGGATCCTGTGAAAGTTGTTATCAATGAAATGGTTCATGTTTCACACCATCCAGCCTCTGAAAAATATTAATATGGTAATATATTGTTTTTCTTGCTCTTGCGGTGCATTGCTCATACACTGACGCATAGCTTCAATATCATTTTTTTAAAGTCAACCCCTCTCAACAAATTCCACAAACAAGAGTCACTGGTTTGCTCATCTGTTTGGTGATCATCAAATGAATAGCGGTAAAGGATGGAATTTACATATAAAATGAATCCAAGTAGCAGCATGTTTAATAAAGACAGGAGAATGTGTATCTGTTTGTTTTATTGTTGGTCCACAAATGTAACAAAGCAGGAGATTATAGTAGATTTTGTGAAAAAGAAATGTGAGTACATAGTAGGTAGATTCATTGGCACCAAGTACCTTAAATTCTTTTACGTTTTGTCATTAGCTCCACTATTGGCCAAGAGCAATTTATCAGTACATACTCAAATTCATATATAGTTATTGACCAAATAGGGAATGGGGATAAAAATCATTTGCACATGTGTCCTAGCACTCTGCAGTGGTGATTATGGTACTAAAGTAGAGCTCTGTGTTGTTTTGTAAGCTTGTGATAAAATGGTTATGCATTCCATGTAACCCAGAAATGTCGAATAACAGTACCTGAGATTTAGATTCTGACAGGTGGGCGAGACTGTAGAAACACATGTTAGTAATGGAGAGCATAACACACAGCGTAACTGTTTTTGCAGATGCAATTAGGTCATGAGATACTGGGGCTGGTTCCCAAAAAGCTCAGTCCATTTACAAAAACTACTCTCTGGATCTCTCTTTTACAACTTTTTTCTCTCGTCATTTATAATACTCACAACAAAAGGTTCTCTTGAAAGTGGGTGCATGGATGAAAACTGGGTTAGCTGCAACAAGTAGTTTCACCCTCCAGCACAGACTCGTCATCCAACATTAATGAAGCAAATGAACAAAAAGGTTACACACAAGTTATTTCAAAGAGACCATAATTGGAACGAATCGACAATGTAAAAAGTATCTGCGAATAATTTCACCACAACAAAATTTTAAAGAAACCTATGGAAAACAAAACATATATCTTTAAAAAGACCACGGCCAAATAAGATCCAACGTCAAGACAGAACAGAGAATTACAACTGCACCTAATACAGTGTAAAGTCTGATGCACTATTAATTGACAGGCAGCTTTAACATACCTGGAATATTCTTTTGATATTTTACTTCTCTAATCCAAAAGCAATCATGGTATACAGTCAGACAACAGGGGTTATCATCTCAGCAACTCAACCAAATTTTCCCAAATCTAGCTATACTGATTTAGAAGTTGTGGTGTTAGTGCCTAATCACCAGAGAGATACAGGTTTTTCACCAGTGAGGTGTTATTGCAGAACCAGCTCACATGATTATCATGGAGCATCATCATCAGAAGTTGAGTTAATTTCTTTGTACAGAAAGTGTTTTTTTGTTTTTTGTTTTTACAACAACCCATTCATACACAGCTTTTCTCTATACCTTAGTGCTTCACCTAACATTCACACACATAAACTGGGGGTAATTTGCATGATTATGATCAGATTAGGACAACATTGATCAGTCAGCGTCAAACCAAAACTCTTTCATCTTGGACAGTGTGTCGAAATGGATGAAAACCGATGCTGGAACTGGAACCTCTCCTGACAGTTTAAGTATGTCGTTGATGATAGTCCCCTGACTTCTGTGAAGCTGACCAGTGTAAATAAGACACTGGTCAATGTTTTTTTGTGTGTGTTCTTCAAAACACAACTTTAATTGATAAAAATTCAGGAATGATGAAGGTAGGCGGAACTACCTTCAAGTGAGCTCAAATCATACAAACAGCTTCAGTGGCCACTTCCATTGTCTGTTTGTGTCTATTCAGGAAACAGCTAGCTAGCTTCCTGATGAATCATTCAGGTCTCACAGTCATGAAAAAGTACGATTTCTACCTCTATAATCACCTAATCTGACACAGTGACAAACAAACAAGATAAAAATATTTTGCAGCCTGGGCCTGGAAACCCTGCACATGACAATCCGTGGGAGTCTACAAAAGATGGTGTAATTTTTCAAGAAGACAGCTTTCAGTTTTTAAATCAATAGTCCATGGTTTTATATACATTAGTTATTTACTGATAACCTACTGCAGTGCAGCCGTGATGTGCTGCACATTTTAGCCAGGGTTAAATCTTGCTCTGGCAGTTGGCGGACTAGTAAAGGCATCCAGCCTACAATATATTCTGGTACAGCTATATGGGGTGAGATTTTTTGCTTTCCTGAGCAAAGGACAATATCCTCTTGTCATCTTTAGTCTTGCCACAATAAAATTTGACAGTGTTTCTAAAAAACCAAAAAAAAACCAAAAGCGAGTTACTGTGAATCGATGAAGTGACCTCTATCTGTAATAAGGTGATGCAAACATTTTTGCTCTCTTCTGGAGTAATCAATTTCTGTTAAAATCCATAGTATAAATACACACATCCCCAGGCAAAGAGCAAAGGAGAGACAGTGAACGAAAGAAAGAAACAGACATAAGCGCTGAAAAAGTGTCTGTGCTCCTCTGCTTGAGTTACTGTTATCGCTCTATCTCTTCATGATGCCACTGTAGTTGCCTGAAGACATATTTTACTTGTGTGGGCTAAACAGCAGCACAGCTCATTTTCTGAATACACACAATTTAAGTAGCAACAATGAGGAGGGTAAGGTTAGGTAAAACATTACTGAGGGTAGGGCAGAAGGTAACATGAGTGGTTAGAATATGACTTCTAAAACTGTGCAAAACCAACCTGGACATAATTGCTCACCCTGATAGAATTTCTTTAGTGCGAATGGAGCATGGGTGTAATGAGATACGAAGGTTGGAACCACAAGGGGATTCTTCATTCAAGAATGTCAGACTCTTTTGTGCCAAGCAATAGGCCGAGTTTAATAGATGTCTCAATTTCTATTACATACAGTAACAACCAATGCGGCGAGGAGGCGGTGGGAGGTTAGGGCAGAAGTCTTTCCAAAAGGCTCTGAGGAGCATGATGAATTTCTTTTGAGGTGTGAAGCAATGTGGGACATGAAATGAATGGGACTTTTTGTGTTGTTTGACCTATTGATATAGATATAAATTTCATTAAACCTAATTAGCATTTGTCATTCCTGAAGAAAGTGAAAAACGTGGGGTGGGGTGGGGTGATAAGCAGCTCGTGAACGCAGAGGATGGAAAAGTGGATCGCTCAGAAGCCTGTTCATGGGAAATTGTTTTTCGCTCAGAACAGGAAAGCTGGCAGGAAGCTGTCGATGCAGACACCTCCCAGGAGCTTCTACAGAAGATTCACCAAAGGGACTAAAACCTTTTAATCAAAATAATACTCTGCAAATAACAAGCCTTTAAAAACACAAGGAGGATACAAAGTAACAAGTGATGGAAGTGAATTAGGCCTCTCATTGCCCGTATGGCCAGATTGTTATTAATATTAAAGCATAGGGTATATTTAAAGGCGTGACACAGTGGCAGTTTATCTGAAATGAAGAACACTGATGATGCCACTTTGCAGAGTCCCATTACCATTTAGCAGAGATTGCTTTCACTGAGTGAGCCAAATGCTTAGAGGCGGAACTGCCACTTGTGTTTACTTTACAGATGCTGTTATGGTCTTACCGTGAAGAGCACCGTCCTCACAAAAAACCCTTTTCCCCATCCCTGCACGTACACCCCCTTGCCAGCCCACATGCAGCAAATCGTGACATCATGGAATCCTCCAGCAATGCGTGATGATGCCATTCTGATACTATTGACCCTTGTAATCAAGACTTCGCTGCTTCACGAACACTCCTCTTTCATCAAACATCGTTCTCTCTATCTCTCTGTGTCACACACACGCATACACTCACACACTGGCAGAAAAATTAGAGCTATGAGGTGCCCAAAGTGTAGCAGCGCAGTTCAATTGCAGACAGAATCTGTTCTCAACATCCAGGCTTCGTTTAATTGCTTACTTGCACTATAATTGGGTATATAATCAAACGATAAACTGAACACAGCACATCGTCTTCATAACTTCGGAATATCCTTTCATCAGTGGCTTTGGGCAGTGATTAGCATAGATGAGAAAGCTCAACGGACGGCCGTAACTGCTGCTTATTTACGTCTTTGTTGGAGTTATTCACCTCATTGATTTGTGTTAGTCTTTCATGTTAGGTCTTCCAAAGAAACACCTGAGGAAGGGTAGAAAAAGGTCACGATCTCAAATTAGCGCAGATGAAAAAGGCTGACCATAACAAGTCATAACAAATACAGGCTCTCAGAGCTCTAGGAGGCTGTGGACTTGCTCTAACTGCAGTTGAGTAGGGGCCCTGCTCAGTGCTCAGATGTGATTTACGAACTGGACCACCCAAACTCCAGCTGCTTTGATTCAGCTCTGTTGCTGATCTTGCTGCACACATCTCAGTACAGACTTGGTTGCTCCTTGGCTTCACTTCTGTCATCACTGATGCTATTCTACTAAACCACCACATCTCAACAGCACATGGCATAAATGAACTGAGAGAAAATATTTAAGATGCTAATTAACTGGGCAATGGTGCAGACCTTGGTCACTGCAGTTTTGTGTCATTAGAAGAAAACATACTCTGAAAACACCGAAAGCACACATCAGAATTGTTTCAACATTAAGCAGCTCTGCCAGATCTGTGTCCAACCAAAGTGCTTTCAAGTACCTACAGGGCTTTTGATAATGCACGAATGTAAAGACACTTACAGCTTCTAATGGAGTTTTAGATCTCTAGTAGTGATGTGAAGGTGTTCTTTTGAAAGCGGGTTGCCATTTCCTTTATCTCATGCAGGTGCGTGAGGTGTGCACACGGGTGACATAAAACAGATCCCTGACAATGGTGTCACGGCAACAAAGAAGAGCACTAAAAGCTAGTAATCACAGATGTGAACAATGGGTATTAGAACACATCTGACATATTTGTTTGGCCTATGAAGAAAAAAAGAATACTTTGCTGTGCATTAGCAGAGTAAATATGACTTTCAATGTTTGCATCTCATGATGATTGCAGTTCACAAAAGACATAATTGTTTGTACTTAAAGTTATTTGTCAGTCACATGCAGTGGGAGATGTCAGACAAGCAGACTTAAATGCAAAGCGATGTTTTTCACCAAAAATGTGGTCTGCGTCTATCGTAAGCGTTAGATTCGACACTTAGTCACTTTAAACCTTGGTCAGCAACATACATGTGACTATAAGCTGTATTCTGGCCTACACTTGGAACTGAAAAGACTTTGCTCTTCTGTTTAGTTTCCCTCTCCCCCTCTCTGAATTTTCCTTTTAACTCTGCCTCTTTACAGAAGGGGAGCTCATTTCAATCTCAAAGCTGACATCTGTGGATGCAATGCAAGCTCTAAATGAGTGGATTTAATCCCGTGCAACAAGGATAGAGCACAGGAAGTATACACACAAGAAGCTGAGAGAGAGAAGTGGAGCAAGCTGAAAAAGAAAGAAGAGAGAGAGAGAGAGAGAGAGAGAGAGAGAGAGAGAGAGAGAGAGAGAGAGAGTGAAAGAGCAACACAAAAAAGAGAGAAAGGATTCTGTGACCTCCGTTCATATCTTTTCCATCTGCAGCAGCCTCACTGTTAGCTCATCCAGGAGAGAAGAGGACAGAAGAAGAGACAGAGCAGCTTAACAGATAGGCATTAGACATGTTTATTCATGCAGTGAAGCAGCTGAACTATTGGAGAGGGCTTCAAAGCAGAGGATGGCTCCACGTCCTGCATGGCCTTCTCCTCTGGCTAGGTTTTCTGTATCTGGCCTTTGAGTAAGGGGCTGATCAATCCCCCAGCAGGCTGCCAGGCACTGGACCCCCCATTACCAAGAGGCTGCTCTTTGAACAAACCCTGCCAGGGGTCACTCTCCCTACGCTTCATCATCTTAAAGGTCAGACACAACAAATGGCATGGAAGACAGTTCTGTCCCTGGCTATAAACCCATAACTGACCACTAACAGTGTCTGCAGTGTCAGGACAGCAGGCAAACTGGGCTGTCACTTTCACAGTTGAGTGGAAAATGTGTCTTTTGTGTCCCTAAGTTTGCGTACACTTTAGGGAAATTACCAAAAGTTGAGCAAATATAAATCGGCACGCAAGATCTTCAACTCGTGCAAATATTCCCAAGAGGGCGCAACAAGATCACCATAATAATCAGATAAAAGCTGGCATTAAAATAATGTCTGAGTCTCATATTACTGCTCGGGGTGAACAAACAAATGCAGGCATGTGGGAAACGAGAAAAGTGAGGAAACCAAACCCCTTGTGGTAAAGGATAATTGAAATGGCAGCACTGTGTACATTTCGGAAGCAGCACTATAACATACGTCTTTAACTTTTTTTGTTTAAATTTCACTCACGTTCTCAGTGTTTATGTACTTACTGACATTTTTCTTTGTATCAAGTTGTTATGAAATAAATGTCCATTACAAAATGCAGTGGCTTCAGACGAATGATTACCTATAAACACTATGTAATTCTCTTCGCTTCTGTATTTGCAACCAAAAAACTAAACAAGTGCAATTGTTTTTTCCCCGTAGCCATCTTAGTCTTCCCTAGGCAGCTGAAATAGTGGATGGTGGAAAAATGGAGTAACTGTGAAAATTCTGCTTGGCAAAAGAGAAGGAGCAGCCTTGTCAGAGATGCAAACAAAACAGTAGTCACCTCAAGGTGCTTTATATTGTAAGGTAAAGATCCTACAATAATACCCCCAACAATCAGATGACGTCCTATGAGCAAGTGCTTGGTGATAGTGGGAAGGAAAAACTCCCTTTAAACAGGAAGAAACATCCGTCAAAACCAGGCTCAGGGAGGGGCAGCCATCTGCCACGACTGGTGGGTAGGTGAGGGAAGGGAGACAAGACAAAAAACAAGTCTTATAGTGCTGTAGTTCAAAAACAGCATCAAGTTGGTATTAATTCGAACAAAACCTTCTCCTTCATACTCTTTTAAAAGCTAACGTTTTAAAATAGAAAGGGATCAAGTCTTTGCACCTGCTTCACAATAAAAGCCTTCTATGGAAGGGACATGTAAGGGATAATACACACTGACATACTGGAACTCTTCTAACTCAGCAAAGATGGCAGATCAGACAAGCAGGCTTTTTTTCTTTAAAAAAAAAAAAGAAAAAAAAAGTGAAATGTCCCCTTATAAAGCTCGGGAAATTACAAATAAAGGCTTGTCTCCTCTAATAATAGCCTGCCCTCTCTGCGGTTGAGCTAAATCAGCCAACAATTTAACATTTATGATACATAATTAAGGCAGGGCCACTCTCTGTTTTCTCGTTGTGGTGCATCATGGCTTTTTATTGTTGCTTTAAGCCTAACATGAAATATTGCATAAAATGTATTTGGGCCAATTTTTCTCCTCTGTCCACGAACGCTACGTAGTAGGCTTTTAGACACTTTCTTTTGTAGAGGAAATTGAGTGGAATTCAAATGAGAAGTGGCAGATGCAAATCTTGTAATGTTATTATTTATGCCACCCCATTCATGCTCGAAAAAAAGCAAAAAAAACCAAATCAATCAGCCTTCACTGCATCTTCTCTTTATCAATCAATAGAGAGGAAAAAAAGGTATTTATGCTTTTAAAAGGAATTCTGGTGTAGGCATTTGGAATTCTTGTACCAATTTTAAATCAAGGCAAAACCCCCCACTACTATTAGGCTTATTATTAATAGGATTGAATGCCATTGGGGGCTAGGATAAGCGCAAAGACAGAATTGCATATGCAGGGGATAATGACAAAATACTGAAAATTACTGACATTAAAAAAGAATTTCCTACAGGCACACACGTGAACCACTAAACCACTTTAAAAACATTTCGAAAAGCACATAATGAAACCAAGCCAAGCTGCAGCTACAGAAGTAAATTTACTTCAGTCGTGATCTGGACTTGCACCTGCACCTTTTCAGAGAAGCCTGTTTGCTTAAAATGACAGCTTTTTTAATTTGATGACATGATTGTGCACACCTGAGCTCTGCCACTCATGAGCAGAGATCAGGTGTGCGCTGAACAGTTTGCATACTTAAAGCACAAAGCAAACTGCTGAATTAAAATGTAAGTATCTGTGCAAGCAAATGTTGAACTATGCTAGATTGATTTGATGAGATCACCAAAACCCCACAAACCAACACCAATTCACCCAAACAGAAAGGGAGATGTCACACAATGCAAAAACAACACGCCTAACACTGTAAAAATCCCCTCATCCTGTGATAATACCTCTGGGCACAGATATGGGACTTCTGCAGGGGAAGGGGCTGTTCCAATATGACTGTGAACACTCAGTATTTTGATCTGTGTACTTTGGACATCAGGTCAACTGGGTCGCACGCATCAAAGTGATAGCACATGTCACCAGGAAACAGGTTTTTCTGGATCTGTGTTATTCACTGGTGTGGCCACAATAACAGGGAGTCTAATCACCCAAAAAACAAAAAAATAAAAATAAAAAAAACTTAAAATATCTCCTGTTGTACCATGTGGTGTTCAGGGACGTGCATACACACTTGTTGTAAGTTATTCTGGCTGATTACATCTCTGATTAGCCTGAAGTTAGGTGGAGCTATGCAGAGAATAATGCATGGTCACGAAAGAGCGGTTACAAGAATCACAAATGTATTAAGCTGCAGTAACAGGTGCAACAAAACTAACTGAATAATCAGTGAGACGCCGAGCAATACGTACTCACACACAGTCCTCAGAAGAGGTTTAATCTAGCAAAATAATTCACAGCTGACATTTTGTCTTGTCACAGCAGGACAATCACAAGGAGCAGCGAATAATTAACAATGGCCTCGGCTCCACTGAAGCACATGCGTGCCAGGATCTTGGACCTGAAAACCCTTAAAGGGAATGCAGCCATTATTACATTCTTATTTTTCTTCCATGTGTGCCTTTACTGCTTCGAAATGATGAACCAAATAAACTAGCAGCTGCTTTTTGAGAATGGCAGGGCTGATATCAGTGTACTGTGGCGCAATTGATTTCCCATTGTGAAATGAAAAATGAACAGTGGGGGAAAATTCTTAAAGGATTTTAATAGCATGCCACCATTTACTTAATAGTAGGTAGACAGAGCCCTTAATGCTGCTGGGCACCTTGCTTTGTTACTCATTTGGCCACAGGATTAGTCTACTGTTCGCACATTAGCCGGTGCAGTGTTACACAGGATGTGTGATCATTTTGAGTCAGTTCGTGATGGAGTTGGAGAATGTTCGTACTACAAAGAAAAACAACTTCTACAGTCAATAGTAAACTGATTTCTACAATTTTCCTGTGTTTTCTCCTATTTCTAAACCACAGACATTCTGGGTTGTGGAAACTAAAACCCAGAGAATATATGTGGGGGGAGGCAGTGGCAAAAAGGTCCACCATCATTTTACATCATAAAAAGATACACTTCATATAGTGTAAAATACAATAAAATCCTTGGCTGCCAAGGATGAAAATCTGTTGGCAGTGGACCGCAGTGTACTGAGTGAGCATTGAAAAGTCGAGCCATCTAGAGATGTGTGGTGTTTATCTGGATTGGGTATTCTGTCTGTCTGGCTTCCCTGATAAACCTATGATGCCAGGATATTCGCCTCTGGCTCCCTTGTCCGAATAGGCCTCTAAAACTGAGTTTTGTAGCTGCTGCTGGACAGCATGACATGAGAAATTCTGTAGCAATTTTTTTAAAAATGTCTGAAGCCATCCCTGGAATATCAAAATCAATACATTAGTCTTTTTAAATCAGTAAGAAGATCAGTAGATTAGATGACATCTTGTGAACAAGTAAGAAAGATTTGCAAAAATTGTTTTTGCCTAAAGGAAATGTACTCTTTTTTTTCTTTAGTTAAATATATTTTGATCTAATAATGAGTAAAATAACCACATAGAACTTAAGTGGATGGATAAATCATACTTTAGAGCTATGAGTTAAATTCAAAATCAGTTCCATTTAAAAATCCAGATTGCTCTTTCCCCAGCAAAGATGGCATCTGATGACCTTTCCTGTACCCTGCTTTGACAACTCAGTATATATCAACAAATACATGGTTTCCCGTTTTTCCAAGGGTAGCTGTATAACCAGAGGCCATGCTCACTAACTTGTGGTAGATACCCAGTCATTTTGTTATAGGCCTGAACAGAAACCGCTCAGTTCAGATAAGAACTTCAAGGGTTGCTCCTAGCAGACTTTCAAGGGGTAAAGAGTTAACGCTTATTTGCGCACCACAGTTTGTCCTGAAAAGCCAGCGGAGATGCTCAAACACTCAACCATATCATCATCCAATCACATAGTCACTTTCTTGCTGCATGGGATCAGCCAAACTGTATACAATCACACTAAGGTATAGTCTATAGTTAGACATTATTTATTCCTGAAGGTAGATTAACAGCTTTTCAAGATGGATTCATTATTTATAGCAGCGAGATGCACAGACTTCCTGTGGAAATACAACTTGCTTTTTCAAAACTAGGGCCTAAGCTAGCAAATTTGTATTAATTTTATTTACACGTGTGACAATGCAAGCAGAGAGAGCTCACTCAAAACACTGACCGAATAGCTAACATTAGCAGGAGCTGCACTAACTTGTCTAATTATATGCACATAATTTATGCTTTCCTCTCCAACTCTCTGAGCAAAAAGGCTACTCACTCACACTGCTCCAGATGTTATACACAGCTATGTACAGCTCCATACATATACCAGAATTATACTGTTATATATATATATATATATATATATATATAATTAATTTTTTCCCCAACATCACACATTTTAATGTATTCTCACAAAATGTTTTCACACATTTAGATATGCTGATAAACAGATACAATGCTTATGACCCTATTCTGTTTCCATATGTGAGGAGTCTGGGATTTCACATTAACACAAGTAAGATGGAAACTAAAATAATCATGGCGGGATGGCGGTGGCATGTGTTTGTGTTTCTGAGTGTCTGTGGGAGTGTGTGCCTGTGAAATGGGCATAGATACAAGTGAACGAGACATCTCAAGATATGTAATATGACATAATGTCTCCCCTGCTCGAACCCCCAGCTGCTCGCCCACATGCCACAGATCCTGCACCATGTCTAAACAGATGCTCTATCAATAATGCTTGCTCCAGTGCCACACACCTCCCTGGTGGCCAAATTGGGAAGAGTAGAGTGGATAGGAGGGAGAGAGAGAGAGAGGGAGGGAATGAGTGAATGAGTCAGTTTTTGGAGGGAGGACAAGAGGGAAGGAGAATAGGCAAGAACCCAGAAGCTAGAGTGACTACGGGGAGATGGATT
Source organism: Perissodus microlepis (assembly GCF_051167445.1). Classification (NCBI taxonomy): domain Eukaryota; kingdom Metazoa; phylum Chordata; class Actinopteri; order Cichliformes; family Cichlidae; genus Perissodus; species Perissodus microlepis. Next base: position 8,409,600 of record NC_140470.1, read on the forward strand.
CGCTATGCCAGAAGAAGCCAAAGGACCAGTGAACCTGAGGATGAAGTGTTCTCCTTCTCCCATCTGCTGCAATGGAAAGCGGGGGAAAGAAAAGTCTATGCCATTTTTGGCTATTTGTCATCCATTGTGAGCCATGATTAGTTTTTATTTCATCAATTTAACTTAAACCCAGTTTAAGAGAAAAATATGGCTTTTGTAGCTGGCTTAGCATCTTCCTATTCTTGACTTAGGAACAGAAACCTGTTGGAGTGCTTTGAATCATCGTCCTGTTGTGGAAACTAAACTGTTTCCTTTGAAATTTCAAGACTGACTGCGTGGCACCTGTAAGACTTGCTGATATTTAGTGAAAACTGAACCAATTAATCTTCCCTTACAGGAATAAATTGTTCCCAGATGTTTATCACTTAGCAGTTTTCATCAAATGCTGCAAATCAAGGATATATTTTGATTCCTGTGGCCAAAGGCCAAAGTACAGGGTGGGCCGTTTATATGGATACACCGTAATAAAATGGGAATGGTTGGTGATATTAAAGTCCTGTTTGTGGCACATTAGTATATGTGAGGGGGCAAACTCCTCAAGATGGGTGCTGTTTGTTCACAGCCATTGACATGTCGAAGAGGTTAACACGTGAGGAGCGGATCGAAATTGTGTTGATATCTGGTGAACGCAGTAACCGGGTCATTGCAGCAGATTTCAATGCAGGTCACCCTACGAGACCACCCATCTGCCATGCTACAGTCAGCAAACTGCTTGCTAAGTTTCGTGAAACTGGTTCAGTGTTGGATTTGCCAAAATGTGGACGCAAGAAAACTGTCACTAATAAAGAAACATCAGTGGCTGTCCTAGCTTCATTCAGCAAGAGCCCACAGCGTAGCACTCGCCGCATGTCACTGGAGAGTGGCATTAGTCGAACATCCCTTCGGCGGATATTAGCTACTCACAAATGGCACCCTTACAAACTCCAGCTACTGCAGCATCTCAGCGAGGATGACCCAGATCGGCGCACAGAATTTGCAGAATGGGCAAAACAAAAATTGGAACAGGACCCTCAGTTCACACAGAAGATTTTGTTCAGTGATGAGGCAAACTTTAAAGTGAATGGTGAAGTTAACAAACAAAACCACCGCTATTGGTCTGACACTAACCCACATTGGATGGATCCCTCCAAGACTGTTGGAACAACAAAAGTGATGGTTTGGTGTGGTATATGGGGTACAACGATAGTGGGTCCATTCTTCATCAATGGAAACCTCAAGGCCACTGGATATTTGAAATTGCTACATGATGATGTGTTTCCCTCTTTATGCACTGAAGCTGGCACGTTCCCTGAGTTTTTCCAGCAAGATGGTGCACCACCACATTATGGGTGCCAGGTCCGAGCATTCCTAGATGAACAGTTTCCTGGAAAGTGGATTGGTCGTCGTGGGCCAGTTGAATGGCCCCCAAGGTCTCCCGATCTGACCCCCTTAGACTTTTATCTTTGGGGTCATCTGAAGGCAATTGTCCATGGTGTGAAGATACGAGATGTGCAGCACCTGAAACTACGGATTCTGGATGCCTGTGCTGGCATTTCTCCTGCGGTGTTGCTATCAGTGTGTGAAGAGTGGGAGAAGAGGGTTGCTTTGACAATCCAACACAATGGGTAGCACATTGAACACATTTTATAAGTGGTCAGAAACTTGTAAATAACTCATGAAAGAATAAAGTTACGTTGACACAAAGCACACCATTGTTTTTCTTGTGACATTACCAATAAATTTGATGTGTCACATGGCCCTCTTCCTATTGAAAAAACAAAAGTTGTATCCAAGATGGCCGACTTCTAAATGGCCACCATGGTCACCACCCATCTTGAGGAGTTTGCCCCCTCACATATACTAATGTGCCACAAAAAGGACTTTAATATCACCAACCATTCCCATTTTATTACAGTGTATCCATATAAATGGCCCACCCATATCATAATCTCTGCTTAAGCTTCACAGACTTCTGTAGATCACATTTTAAAGTTTCCTTCAGGTGACTGACAAATGTGCATCAACACTGCTCAGTGGGACAGTGCATCAACACTACTGAGCCCACTAAACATTCCTTTGCAGTTGTATGAAGGTAGTGCTTTTTGCTTCTACCCTGCAGTTTTATCTTAAATGTATCTTGGTCTTCACTTACTCATTTCTCCCTTTACTGCCAGCTGTAAATGGCATTCAAATGAGTAAGAGTTTCATGGATCCTGAAAACCGAAATGATAAAACTTCATGTGTTTATGCAAAACCAAAAAAACTAACCGAAGAAAAAAACAAAACAAAACCCATCAAGCAACATTTTTAGTGCTTTGATACCTCCTTTGAACAGAAGAAAAGAGAGAATAAACTAGTGAAAGACTGCAATCAGCTTTTCATCAATAAAATGATTAATTTTTTTTCGCTTGCAAGAGGAACTATTCAAGTTCATGAAATAAAACAGTATCGAGAGGAAAACAAACAAAAAATAGGCAATGAAATCTACCAACAAACATGCATAACACAAGAGTAATATCACAAAAGCAGATGGAGTGGCAGAGGAACAATCGCAATTTTTTTTACACATGTGAAAAATGCATTTTCAGATTTACAAGAACTTTTGGGGCTGTGAGAGCAGCTTGTAGCTATGAAATATTGCACAGCCATTTTAAACATTTCAGCATAACCATCAGACATATCCATTTGTGTGTATGTGTGTGTTTGGGACACCAAAACTGTCCCACATTAGGTGTACGTACGTATTAGTTCTTGCATGAGCAACAAAACACATCTTTCTGCATCACCCCTGTTGTCATCATCCATCATAATCTAGCCCTGCCTTCCACTGGCTGTCAAAACTGCTCTGGACAATTCACTTAGATGGTGTCAGCTGAACTGTAATATTTTACCAGCCACTATAATGAGGACTGGCCTCCAGACTCACGGAAACAAACACATGGCTCCCTCCTAACGCCTTGGATGTTGTATCCATGACTTTGCCACAGTCATTCCAATTTTCCTGTTGCTGGAGGCAATACTACTATCCTTGTATGGCTAGCCTTTGCCAGCTGGGAACCCAACCTGTTGGGCCATGCAATATTCCACTTATCTCCGCTGCTACTGTGAGCTTTCCTAAGTAAAGAGCAAACCTCTTGTATTAATGTCTAGCTTTCTTTCAATAGACATTTTGTGCAATGTAAGCCATTGTCAATTTCTGTCAACTGACACATAAGCACTTCTTCGCTTAAGAATATTAACCAAAATCACTTCAAACTGAATAAGATTAGAATTTCTTTACATTAAATGTGCAACACTGCTGAATCCACTTTTGCAGATAAGTTCTTTCATATCAGTGCATGTGGGAGCGCTACTCTGTGTTTGTCAGCAAGTCTGCGTGTCCTCAGTAAGTGCCACATCAACAATATTAACTTGGAGGACAAAGGAGGGCACAGAAACACACCGAGCCACGTGTCAAGACAGCAACAGAAAATAGATGGAGTAGCAACACACACTATTTTAATTATCCCCTTGTCTAACCTGCCCTCCAATTACAAATAAGGATGTATAATAATCCATCTATCGATGCATGAAAGACAGGACAACAACACAGAGGCATGAGCAGGATAAGAAGTGGCTTGAAAAATGTGCTAAAAGGAGGCTCAAATGGAGGTTAAGCTATGTAAAATAAGTGTTATATTTCTGTTCAAACTCCATGCACCATCATTCTTACTACTTAGATGTGTACCATATATATTAGTTGAGAGGCAGGGTTTATGGCCATTAGAGACTTCAAGATGAAATACATGATTACATTTATGATAGTGCAGTTAAACGATAAAGACACTGCAGTGCACGCTGTATTCCACTGAGAGATAGGCGTAATGAATATGCTCTGGCTAATTTATGCTGGCTAATTTGTCTACATTTGTTAAATCTTTTTAAGATTGATTTTCTCAGCAGACACAAACTCAGCTCATCATTAAGTAAACAGCAGTGAGAAAGTTTTTTTTGGGGGGATTTATTTAATTTTTATTGGCTTTTTACAATTTTATTGGACACTTACAGCAGGGAAGGGGTAAAGGGGAACAACAGCTACCTAGGAATTGAGCCGTGGACTTACTGCTCAGTTCATTTGTGCCTATGTGGCATATGCAACTTTCATATCAGGTTGTCCCAGGTGAGAAAGTTTGATATTATATTTCAGTACTTTATATTCAACGTTCCCTCTCATATAGGTGGTCATTTTAGTCAGTCGTTATGTGTAAGAATTAACAGGCTGTGCTGCAGACACCTGCCATTTGTCTTCCTTCTGCAAGCGAGAACTTCACTATAACCCGAGTACCGGATGATCTCATGCTTTATTAGAAGTGCCACAATGAAATATGCCTGTATTTGGTAACGACAAGGAAAGTGAAGAGCCAATTTTTACCCTGCACACATACCCTGTGTGTTTGTCACCACACATCCAAATTACAACATGCTTTTTGTTCAGGGGTCTTGGATTGTATTCTTTCCACATGTTAGGCTACTCATCTGCACCAATCCTATTGCTTTTACATTCAGCCACTTCAGCCATGACAGCGGCTTTCAAAGTGTGGCATAAATCATCCTCTTAGTACAAAAAAGTGAGTAATTGAGAGCTAAATAAACTCCAGAGGCACAAGAGAGAACTGTAGACAAAATGCATGCATCTGACTGCCATAGTCCTCCTGGGTTGAAACATGGATTCATGCCTCCACGTGTCATCCGTAGAGCTACGTGAGGCATGTTCACGTGCCCACTTCAATGAACTGAAGTTGTTCTGTGTAGCTATCATCGCCGCTCTCAATATTTCTTTTTATTAATTTAGGTCAGTTCTCTTCATATTGTGCTCACAAGTAGGGATCTGCACTGATATTGACCTTGATCACTTATTGGCCATGACATTACTGATCCACAGTGGTTAGAGTTGTCCTGTAAGTGCTACAATAATTGGGACACAGTAGGATCTCAACACAAATTTTAGTACCAGAGTCCTTGGACTCATGTTACCTTACTTGAAAGCAGTTCCAGTAAATGTGGCATAAAGCAAGCTGGTTTTGGATCTGTACTCAGCCTCAAAGTTGTGCTGAATCTGCATGAGAGAAAGCCTTGGACTACTCTCCCTACTCTCAACCTTTCCTTCATTGAATCTACCCTCTTGAACACCACATTTACATCCTTGTGTAGTCAGGCTACAGAAATGATCAACTGCAAAGAAAAAAGTGATCATATTCAGTCACTGTATCTTGATTATTTATTCACTTCTTCTGTGAGCTGATTACCCCGTTGACACAAACCCACATTGGAATACAAAGAAATACTCTAAGTGATGATTGTTTTGGGCAAAAGAGGATAGTGCAGGTCCTTGCAGGCAGTAAAGCAGGCTGCATGGCAGCCCTGACTCCCAAGACAAGTTAATAAGATGGAGCAGTCCCTTGGGGCAGCAGCCGGTGAGCATTATCACTTTGAAAGCAGCTAGAAAAACTGACACGAACTAGGAAAGAACTTCCCAAAAAGAAGCTATTAATTACCCCTCTCACTAGCCACTGCTGCAGAAAAAGTTAATTTGACAATTTGGAAGACAGGGATTGTTTCAAAATAACGGATTTTCACTCCCACTTGGTTCAACGAATCTCTCGCAATTATTATGTATTGTTCTGCTCTATTCAGACATACTTCTCAATTTGCATTTTTTATACTCTTATTTCCCGCCACCCTTCACACACACGTATGACAATGTAACCTTTTCAAGTGCTGAACCTCAAGGAGGTGTGAGGCAAGACGGCACACAGCAGCACATGTGAACTGCCCAAAACCGCTCCTACAGCCATGTGGCGTGATGAATAAATCATGCTGCATAAAACCAAGGGGAAGAGAAGTTCTTCTCCTGAGGGCCCGCATTTGCGTAGCGCAGCTCGACTCAAACAAGTATCTCCCCACCATCTAAATGAGAAACACATGGCTGCGCTAAAGTCAATAAGAGCAAAACTGTCACCTTACTGAAGAAACATTGATCATTACACAATTTGTTCCCTTTTATTACAGCCATTGTAATTAAAAATAATTGAGTAGCGGGGTGGGCAGGTGTTCCCATCAACAATTTTTTTCACCAATTAGCACACAATAATATTGCTCTGGATATTGCAGATGATATTATTAGCATTTTGATGGAACACAAGTGCCTGCATGCCTGCTCGCCAGAGAACTGTTCTCAAGTGGAATCTTAGCTCTGAGATCCACCAGGGACGAGTCACTTCTGGTTCGACAAAAATGGGCTTAGAGACAGAGAGGAGGCGTTATAAGAATGTGCTCCACAAAACGTTCCACGGAAGCAGGTTTAAGGCGCAAAGATTTTAAAACTCCAAAGGTCCAAAGCAAAATTCTGGATCCCTTATCGTGATTCTTTTGCCACCACGTCTCCTCTCTGGTCTGTGGCTTTAAAAAAGTGAGGCAGACCCAACAGTTTCAAAAGGTCCGGTCTGTAGAACCTTTAAAAAAAGTCATCTACCAAAAGCTGAAATAACAAAGAAAAAACAGATTCCCACAAAGTGTTCTGTTTGTGTTTAAAAGAAAAAAAAAAAAGATACTGGTCAGGCATGCATAAGTAAATTTGGTCCACACAAATCTGACAAATGTATTTTAACATCAGCGATAAGACCTGTGTGTTCTCATATAACCAGCTTGTCTGTTGTCAGTGGCCTAACAAATTGGTTCTCTGACCACTTGGGAGCATGTGCGTGCCGGTTTACCCTGCACAGAAGAATCAGAATCAAATTTGAAGCATTGAATTTCTGTGATACATCTTACCAATTTTCTCTGAACCATCCGAGCTAAAGCTCAGTGTCTGTCTGTGACAGGGATTATCTCACAAATAGCAGAGTGGGGGGGGGGGGTTTCCTCCTCTGCTTGTTGCCCATGCAAAGTGCGCAAATGCTAATTTACCAGACTGACCACTGGTATTTTTGTGACAACACAAAACAAAGCAAAAGAAACAAAACCTTGATTACCGCTTTACCTAACAATATAGAACTAGCTTTCAGGTGGTAAAAATTGCAGAATTTAACAGAGGAAGAATACTTTTTTTTTAAATTACATATTAAATCATTTCTCATATAGTGATTTATAAGAAAAACACAAGAGCCACTGTGCAGCACTTCCTGGCCTGGCCAGCTGGCTCTAAGTTGCTTTCCCTCACTGAAATATGCTTCAAAACAATATCTCCAGTTACAAGTCTTCCATATTGGCTAACTTCTTAGATTGATCGGTAATCTAAGAATATGCTGCTAAATATGCTGGACTAAATGTATGCATCCTGCCTCACAATTACCTCAACAAGCATGCTGCACACCCTGAAAGCAGTTCTCACAGTTTCCCAAAAAAAGAAAGAAAAAAAAGAAAAACAGAGTTTCATCATTCAAAACACGTCTCTCTGCAAAAAGATCTGTCAGTCCTCCAAAGTAACGCCTAGAGCATTTTTAATTATGATACAGGAAGACGTTTCACTGAGATCATCAACATAATGTGACACGGGATCATTTGAGTTAAATTTTTTATAGCGGTGCTCCCAGAAACAATTAGGAATTTTGTTAAAAAGAAAGAATTTATGTGTGGGTCATTACTGGGAACACATTTATTTTAATTCAAACACAAAATAGGCTAAAATAAGATAAAAAAAAGAATAAGTAGGGAGCTAAAGCAGTCCTCTATAAGACTGTCAGCGTTTATTTATTAAATATAAAAAACTAAACTGTGCTATGGATCCTGTGCTATAGGTCAAAGAGACTGGGGAAAACTTCAAGTTTCAACAAGTTGAATGAATATAACTTTTAAGGGACATTTGAGATGCTGGCTCCATTATCTTTGATGTAAAGCGTGAACATGATTGGCAAAGCCTCCAGCATGATGTATGTTAATGTATTCTTTCTGAGCCCACACTGGGTCCAAGTGCACCGCAGGTGTGCTCGTCGCACCTGGCCACGAAAATACCAAAGCATGCACGGCACGCCCCTGGCACTCATTGCAGGGGCACCTGACTGCGAAGTGCTCCGTGCCGCTGGCTTCCCAAAGACACGGTCCTTACTCTACTTCACTGATTTGTCCTTTACTGTGTCATCATTAACACTAGAATTTGGCAGAAATACTGTGCAATCACCTCAAATTTGTGATAGCATTACATTCTAGAGTTATAATGAATTATTTGTGTGTGGAGAGAGGGAAAGGAGAAGTAGCGAGAGAAAGTGAGCGGGGGAGTGTCGGAGACAAAGACGGAGAGACATACATAGAGAAGGAGACAGAGAGATCAGAGAGCTGGAGACAGAAGAACAGCCAACGATAAATGAATCCCCAAGAGAAAAGGAGGGACACGGAGAAATTACAGAACAAAAGGAGAAGACAGAAATGACATTTCTTAAGGGACTGCTGTGTGGCATTTGTAGGAAGAAAAATGAAATGTGAGGACCAGAGAGAGATGGAAGGCGGGAGAGGGCATGGGGAGAATGGAATGAGTAAGAGCAAGAAACAAAAGGAAAGTGTGTGAGAGGTAAGACTAATTTATGAGAAATGAGGCAGGAGTCGGTGAGGCTGCTTGCTTCTGTCTGATGGATTGGGTGGGGGTGGAGGTGGGGGAGGTGGGACTAGGTTTCGTAGGCTGTTGGACACAGAAGAACCTGTGATATGGATCCTTTGAAGCGGCATTTCAAAAAAAGAAAGAAGAGAAAAGTGAACTCTCCAGAAATAGTAGATGAATATAAAATAAAAAACATCAGTACTCTTTGGAGGAGAATCTCCCTGGCAGGTAGGCAGAGCAGAGAGAAGCAAAGGTGAGAAAGAGAATGAGCAGGAAACAAAGAAGGAGAAGCACAAGGGAATGAGCAGAAGAAAAAAATGTGTGAAGTGACAGAGGCGAGAACGAGTAAGCTGGAGTAAGATGATGGAGATAAAGTGAGATAAAAGACAGCTGCCTTTGATGCAACTGCTCTTCAACAGTGGCGGCTCGGAAGAAGGTATGCATGCGCGGGTGTACGCGTGAATATGCACATGCGTGCACGTGCGTGTACGCTATGAGGTGTCAGGCGATTGAGCCAACTCGTGTCAAATGCCTCACCAACTCCTACTTAAAACATCTAAGATCTTCCCAAACATCTGAATACATCAAATTAACATAAATTCACAATGCAGCTCTGTCTGTTTAAAAATTGTATTCATGCACAGCCAAAGCATATTCTCAGTTACATTTTGAGGAAAATCTGTTTTCTTTCCAACAAAACCAATCAATCCCAGTGTGCCACACATTTATTCTGGATGGATGGATACATATTTTACTCATCGTACCTATGTTTAAGTTTGTCACTTTTGAACATATGTTTTAACAAAGGGGAAAAATGAGTCTTAGTGTCTCAACTCTTCTCATACACAATTAGTTAGTTCAAAAGGAGTGAAATAGAAGTGGATTGCAAACCAAGTGGCAGCATCTGAGGTTGAAAACCACACTTCCTGGAGTGGCCAGTTGAGGCCGGCTCCAAACCCCATAGTTTCCCATGTTAAAATGAACCACATTTAAAAGCATTTTTTAAAAGCCTGGCATATAAAGTTTTCAGACTCTGTGAATTGCTTCCCACTTTTAACAGCTATATATCTGGTGAATTATGCCAAGGTGTTTTGATTTTGTTAAGACTTTTGACAAAAAATGACAATGGGTGAGAAGCACAGTACTCGAAACAATCTATCAACCTTACTAGTTAGTTACCACTAATTAATAGGTATGTGTGATGGCAGTGTAACTGTAAAATGAAACAGGTGCTTTGCAACCTTGATCTATATAAGATTATAAACAGAATGCAACCAGTTGGCAACCAGTAGAGTCCAGTCCCCTGTTGCAAAGAGATGCAGTGCAAGTTGTACTCATTAGCACAAACTCATTTAGATTGATAGCAATGTTTTGGCAACCTGTCTTTGTTCATAAATTAGATTGCAACTGTTTGCAAACCTTTGTTACCAATCTATCTCAGAGTGATTGCAGTCAGTTGCATTCAGTACTTAGAGAGTTGACAAATAAATCGGTGCCATCACTGAGAAACCACAGATTTTTTTTCTAGTCATACGGAGGTTACTGTTGTAGTTTTACTCTTGTGTGAGGGACTCTTTAGCCATGTAGCTTGCTAAACATTAGCATCAGCATTAGCTGATAAATGACACTCCATCATGTCATGCAAATATAGTAATTACTGGTGCCTGAACATCAAAATGATGGTGCACAAAACACTACTGCATAAACTTAAAGATGCAGAAACCAGTTTTTTTACATATATATCATGCAAAATTTCAGAGAAGACCAAAATGCTGACATATAAACTCAAAAAACTAGAGATGAGCTTTATTCTGAAAAACAAGAAAGTGGGTATATTTAAAACATCAGAAGAAGGAATAAAAGCAGGAAGTAAAAACACAGTAAGAGATATGAGAAAACTAACCTTCAAATTAAAACAGGAAGTTTACTTTGGCACACATACATACAGCTGGAAACACAGAAGACAAGTAGACATGGGGGCTCTGCAAACACCAAGAAGTAAATCAAACTCATATATCAACATATAATAACATATATCAAGGATCGTGATGTTACAGCAGTCTTTTATATAGAGTCAGCGTTGCAAACATATTTTTGATATGGCACAAACAAATGCAATGAGACAGAAAATATGCTTACCACAAGAATTTCAGGTATGAAATATATGCGCTCCACTTATAATGCTTTACGCACGCCTAGATATCTATCAAACTGTAAAGTGTATTGTGTTGATGTGGCGATTTACATGTATACACATACTTTAGTCACAGCAGGTACACAGCGAATGTACAGTATGTCAGTGGGTTGAATTGCTTGACACGTCAGAGTATTTCATAAAGTTCATAAAACATGAAAGGCAGGATTGATGATGAGGGTGGTGCTCGTTTGTAGTACTGAACAACTGGTTCCCACATGATCCAGTTACACAAACAGAGCAAAAAACAAGCACAGACACAAAAGTAGACAGTAAAGCTGCCTTTACAGCTATCGAGAAACACTCAGGGCCTACAAGATATTTAAGGCTCTCCTCTAGACAGAATCCCTCCCAGAGCACGCTGACAGAGGAGCACAGCGAACCTCCTTTTTCAAACACTGCGTTCATTCGCCCTACTCTTACAGCATACTTGTACTGTATCAAAGCCAGGACACACGCTGCTGTGTGAAGTGCCATCAGCATACACAGCGACGCACAACTTCTCCTCCTTGCACACGCTCGCGTTCTCTTTGTGTCTCTCTATCTGTCTCGCACATGCACACACCTTTGAGAGAACAGAGTGGGGAGCAGAGAGGGGCTGGCAGCGGCGATGAAAGACAGTGATGAAGGTGAGGCGGTAAAACACAGCGTAGACGTCATCTATCTACTGATAGAGAGAACACATCACACGGATACACTCCCTTTTAAGTTCAGTCTCTTTCAGCATCAGCCCAATATAGATCAAGCCCGAAAGGCGCACATTTACACCGCCATGTGATGTGTACATGAACGAACATGTAAACAAACACAGAGAAACGCTTTTCCCTTTCATATCTCTCGAAATATGAAAAAGGCAACTGGGAGAAAGACTTCTTAATCCCTTCATCAGCTGCTGAAGAGCTAACAGGTCAAAGGTCATGCAGCAGTGACTTTTACCAAAAAGCCAAAGAGTAAAAAATAAATAATCCACAGAACCACAAATTCACATTCAGTTCAAATGATTGTGGGCTGTGCGATGTGAGGTGTTGCATTTGCCTGCATGTGCATAAATGAGTGTGTAGTGGACAATGTCACATAAAGAGTGTGTGGGCCTGCTTTCTGTGGGACTATACAGCAGGGCAAGGCACATAATACAGAGAATGGGCAGCCACCCATTTTACAAGGCATTGCAGCACTTACACACTACCTTGCAAAAAAAAGAAAAAAGAACACACACACAGCTCACCTACACAGAGGCGCACAGTTAAACACACAAAGACAGACTTGGAACCTGTCAAGTGCGAACAAACTGATGACAAGACGGCGACAGATGGATTCACTGAGGAGAGACGAGCTACGCATTCAACTCAATTAGCAACGTGCTGCTGCATGACGCCGATGGGATATGGAATCTTACCATGACTGGCAACCTGTCAATCGAGCAACAGAGCCACAAAACAAGCATCATGCAAGACGCGATGAATTGAATTAAATAAACCAATAAATAAATTAATCAATCTATGAATAAATGGTTTAAACCCATCGAGTGGCGGCTCTGCATCAAAAAGCAGGGCGTAATGTGACCGAGGAGCCTAAATATCCCCCTGACGTGCACACACACAAAGAAGAAACTGGCAGCGGAGAACGAAGAGGAGGAAGAGAAGAAGGAGGAGGAGGAGGATGCAGCGGGGAGAGACAGAAAAGACAGGAGAGAGAGAGAAAGAAAGAACAATGGCTGCCTCCCCCTATTTTCCCTCTTGCTCCGTCTCTCTACCTGTGTGAACATTTGCAAGCGTTGTTCATACATTATTCTGCCATGGTACCTAATGAGCCAGGCATCTCCACCCTGACACTTACGCTTGACTAGGCAACCCTTATAACAGGGTGGAGGCACACACACACACCTACACTCTTGCACACACACACACGGATGCGCAACACCATTGCGGGTCATCGCAGCAGCTGTGTGATGCGGGATGATAAATACATCTCTCATCACTTTAGTCATGTAAAGGATCTCGCCATTATCGAAAGGCGTCTTTATCGTCTGCCACAAGTAATGGTCATAAAATGGCTTAAGTGTGTTTCTGTGTCATTTTCGGGCCTGTCAACCCCCCAGCTCTCGCAAACACACGGAGCAGCGTGAAGGCTGCTGATTAATATGGGGACAGACGCCATGTGCTCCTTCTGATTTGTTTGTTATTAAAGATGCTTCATTGTTCATGACGGCAGACAAAATTGCTCTTTTTGCTGCATTTTACTGCTCTGCACAGAAAAGAAGAGGGGAAAAAAAGCAGGAGCACATCGGCGAGTCAAAACAAAAAATTTTTTTTAAAAAAACAAGTCAGTGGCAGGATGTATCCCACAGTGCTATGATTGTCTTGGCTGCCTCTGTATAAAAAGCGTTTCCACTTCAAAAAAAGAAAAAAAAGACTCCTACAACTGTTTAAGTGGTAAACCAGCAGGGCTGTGGGAGGCCAATCAGCAGCGTGGAGGGCCAACGTGGTAAAAAAGTTGGTCAAATACACATTAGACGTCACAACAGCATACAAGTGAAGGTGTGGGGCGCAGGGTTTTGAAATGGGGGATGGCTGGCATGTTTGTTAAACACTTAAAATGACATAAGACACTCAGTTTGACCCTTAAAGCGCAAAAAGGATGAGAAGAAAATGGGGGAAAAATGCAACAAAGAAACCAGAGATTGTTCCGTTTTCCTTTTTCATCTCTTTAATCTAAGATTAGATGCCTGGACTGGAGGTGATGTAATCTAATTCAGCTCGCAATCTCTTCTGTGAGAAGTGATTGCTGTGGCTCAGCAGCTGATTGTGATTTTCAATGTGGGTTGGTGTATTCTGACCACCATCGCACTTGAGAGGGACAACTAAAGGAGGAAAAAAAAAAACTACAAAGAAGTTGTGATGAGATGTGATTGGAAGTTTTCGGGTGCCCTTTTGTGATGGAATTTGATAGCTTATATTGAAGATATGGAGAAAAAATAGGGCTGATGAGTGATTTTTTTTACTGTTTGTTTGACAGTGAGATACCAGCAAATTCCTGTACATTCCAAATTCCTTTAATTTTAAATATGTTTATATTGTCTATTCTGTAAAATAGTCAGATGTCTATTCATATTAATGTACAGAATTCACCTGCTTGCTGCTGCTACTGCACATTCACCCAATGTATATATATATATATATATATATATATATATATATATATATATATATATATATATATATATATATAATGTTCTTCCTCTACCCCCCCCCATTTTTGCACATGTCGAGGAGCGTGTCAGGCTACATTTCACTGTGTGTTATACTTGTATAACTATGCATGTGACAAATAAAGAACCTTGAACCTTGAACCTAAATAGTGTGTCTCTGGTCTCTAGTAAGTTAATATACTATCTGTTTAAAATAACCTTTCCTTATATAATAAACATAAACATACACATAAACTGCCAGCTAATTGTCTGGTGAAATAAAAGGAAATTACTCTTTTATTTTCATGTAATTTCTAATTTCAAGCGAACACCTCATCATCATCATCATCATTTAAATTGTTTGCAGAAAAATTGTTCAAAATAAGTTACTCCACACAACTTCTAAGGACTGCCAGTGTTTCTGCAGTGCGTCTGTAGGTGCGACTGCTTCCAAAACCATGCCCATGTGATCAGCATGTTTTTAAAATTCCTGCAAAGACTTGAAGCGACATATTTTACTAACACTGCATAGCAGACACTTAGTTAATTCCCTCAAGTGGTGCGCTCAGCTGTAAGATGCCTGGGTAGGCACCAATCAGGCTGTAAATACAGGGGGACAATGCAGAGGGAGGCTACCACTTCCCTAGTCTGTCTCTGTAACAGTCTCATGAACATCAAGAGTATTCCTGCATTTCTGTGCACGTCTCTTTCTTATTTTAAACATCTTGATTTTGGTACTTTGTAACAGCTGCATATTATCCAGATTCAAGTGAACAAGTCTGTGTAAATTGTACTTGTATTCTTGTGTGTCTGTGCATGCCTTACATTTGATGTCTTTGAGTGAGTGTATGTGTGGGTGTGTGTGCATTGGTGTGTGAGGGGATGTAAACTCAGTATTCCAGGTCACGGTGGCTGCAATCTCACAGGAGGTTTAACCTTGGTAAATCCACTATTAGGTGTTCAGAGAATGATGATGTGAGCAGTAGATCCTCCCTGATGGTTTCACTTTCTAAGAGCATCCAGCAGGTCACAAATAGAGAAGCTGAGGGGGTATTACAAGGTCAAAGGTTGGCTAACTCTCAATATGATGACAATTCCAAGCTGGCATTTTCATTTCCTGAAGACACTGATTCCCCATAGCAGCTGAGACCGAATATGTTTGCTTATTTTTTTTGTTCATATAAGTTCTTCTCGGCTTTTAACACAGAGAATTTATATCACACATGCTGCAGTGGAGTCACTGTGTGCACACTGAACTCTCCTGTAGATGCACAGGGGTGAACAAATAAATTAATAAATACATGTTTTCACAATAGGTTAATTGATTAATCCAAATTGCCCATAGCAGGAATTCTGGGAGTGAATGTGAGCGCGAATGGTTGTCTGTCTCTGTGTGTTTGCCCTGTGACAGACTGGCGACCTGTCCAGGGTGTACCCCGCCTCTCGCCCTGCGGCATTTGGGATAGGCTCCAGCGCCCCCCGCGACCCTGAAAAGGATAAGCAGAAGCGAATGGATGGATGGATGTTTTCACAATCTATACAGCTTTAAAATACATGCAAAAAACCAGAGCATGCCTCTCAACCATAAATGTGTTGTTCTACACTTTTTTCCCCGCCAACGCTTTTATTTTGCCCTTCAAATGTCTTCAGAGGTGCGGCCGCGCAGCTAACCAGTGGGAGTAGCTGATGTTTTAATGGCACATGGTTTGTCTCCTGGTGGTGAGATAAACATGGGGAAGAGATTAAAACCCCAGGCTTTCTCTCACAATCTCCTGCCTTCATCCTTCTTCCTCTTGCAGCAGCCATGCAGGGCCAGCAGTGCGGACTTTAACTTAAAACCAAACCCATCGGGTCTGTGAAGCACTGTGAAGCCTAAAACACATAAATGACTACAGTGAAATGGGTAGAAGGGTGGATGTTAGCAATAATCAACAAAAAACAAACACGTAACAGCAAGAGAAAGATTCTCTACCATTTAATCACCAGTCTCTTAGGTACGTCATATTGTGCTTGTTGCGAATTACTGGCAGAAATATACACAACAACTGTGCGACTGTACTGTGATTCTCGGTGCTCATTTCAAGGTGAGTGTGTTGGGTCTCTGATGTCAGGATGTGGATCACAACAAAGAGCTTTAAGAGGAAGCAGCGGGGCCAGAGGCCAGGCTCCATACTTTATACTGCTCCTCCCTAGTGAGACACAGGTTGGTCATAAAGCCGGCTCGCCTAGGAGCTGATGAGCTGGAGCAGTTATTAAGAGTGGCTAAACACATCATTTCCTTTGTCACTGTGATTAGGCCAAGGCGAGGGGCCCTCCGGTGGAGGTAGACCCAGAGTGTATGATTAGCTCTGCCATTTAAATGACATTCACACTAATCGCTAATATCAGGTCTGTCAAGGTGAGAGAATGCAACAAGGAATCTGTCTGCTCATGTTGGAAGGCTGAAGCAATGCAGGAGAAAAAAAAATAAAGTGCAGGAATATCTGACTCCACTTGATGTGAGCTCAGTGTCAATCAGTGAAATCAGGCACAGCTGCTGATTGCTCTGCTCTGCATCTGAGCCGCTATACAGTTGTCACGGCACAGAGGAGCTGCGATTTGTAAACACCACGACGTCTGTGGAACGCAGCCATGAGCTAGCTGTTTAAAAGGAGGGGAGAACGCCGGCCATTCCAAACACCTGACCCTTGTTAACTGGGAAGACAGTTATTTTAGTTGCATCTAAATAGGTTTTATTGTATTAAAAAAAGAAAGAAAGAAAAGAAAAGAAGAAAAAAATGAGCATTGGACAATTTGTTTGCAAAGCAATTTAATAAGAAATTAAAGAACTGGTTAACTCTCCTTTGTTGGCAGAAATGAATGTCTGAATTCTTCGCAGAAGCGCCATCTTTAAAACTTAAATGACCCCGCTCCCTCTCTTGCCTGAACAAAAGAAGGCATTATCAGCCCTCACTCTCAGCAGTGCTAGATCCATTTGGTAAACAGCCTGTGTCATACAGTAGTAATCAGAGGGTATTTTTGAGGGATTTGCAGGCTGGCCAGGAGGTATCCGCTGGAGTGATCTCTAATTGCTAGAAGCAGAGGCCTAGACTGCCTGGCGCTCTTTTGAAGCCATCGGCAGCAGCTTCCAGCCTGAGGAGCCAGCAGGGGGAGGCTTCCCACTGAGCCGCTGAGCTACTCTCCTTTTTCTTTATTTACTTCTCTCTTTCGCCCTCACCGTGCCTTTATTCTACTTTTCCTGCTTTTCTTGTCCTCGGTCCCCCTTTCTTTCCACCCTCTTCTTCTCCTTCCCATTTCTTCTCTAACTGTACTTGTTCCCTTTCCCCACTCCCCTTTCCCCCTCCTCTCCCACTCAGTCAATGAGCCAGCAATCACTTTGCAGACAGACATCCTCTGCTCAGTCGGCCATGTTCAATCCCTAGCACCGGTGGCTGATGAGGCATTGTGGTGACGTCAAGCACTGGGGCTTTTCAGTGAGCTACAGTTAACCTGTGGAGGCGCAGCTCTGCTTCCCAGGTTACAGGACTCTAACTGGCAGGCTTTGTATAAAATAATTAATGTAATGTGCCAAAGAGATGAAAGATAATGAGGCCAATTATTTTTTTCTTCTCACCAAGTGAGGTGGGAGAGGCAAATTTATGTCAAATTGTTGGTGTATAATGACACCTAATACCACTCAAGCTTTTGTTATATATGAGCTTCTGTATCCTGGGGCAAAGACTTTTGCTCTACAAAGCGCAGGTTTGAAACTGCGCCAAGCAGAGACACAAAAAAGCCCGACACAACCACTAAATAATAATACGATGCTTCGAATGTTGGACCGTCTTGGGCATTCTCTCTATATTGTTTATGCGGGAGCTGCAAAACTCACCTATAAAAAGTACAAAGACACACAAATTGAAAAAAAAGAAGAAGAAAAAAAGGTGCACGCTGTCATCCACACACAGTCTCACTGAGACACAACCAGTTTTTTGTTTGTTTGGAAGGCAGCTCGCTCAGTGTGACATTGACTCCTCAGTGCCAATTCCACACTGGGAGCTACACTTGCTAGCTTTGCTGCCAATCCAGGTAAAGAGATTACAGACACACACAATGCAGCCTTCTGTTCGTCTGCCAAAAAGAAAACCAGCCCTTTAAGCCCATAGAAAAAGGGGGCTATACATAAATTCACACAGCATTGGCCCTTTCCACATACAAACACCAAGAATCCCCTTCTTCTCCAGGAACATGGCTTCTAATACGCGCCTCGCTCACTGTGGCTCTCTCATACAAAGCAGCCTTGTGACTAAAACAATCCAGCCTCCCATTTCTTTATTCTGGTCCCCAAGACTGTTGCACATTACTATTACTTGCATCATACAAATAAAGAAGGAATTTGGCTTACAATCAGTCACACAGTCATTATAAAGCTACACTAATGGGTGCTGTCTGGTTCCAAACTATTGTAAAACAATATGAAAGAAAGTTACACTAGGATTTCATCATCTTTCTTAGTGATGTAATTAAAAAGGTGAGGGAGAATGCATGTATCGCCCAAAATAGATATGGTGTCACCTGCGAATATTTTAACTCAGAGGTATTATCTAAAGATTTGCAGGAGAACAAAAACTTGACGATAGCTGCTTGGCTGACGCTGCTTTTTTAGCAGTTGAGATGTTGCACACAGGAAACAAACTCACTGTGACCCAATTAATGAACTACTTAGAATTGTAAGAGTCTAATTGGGGACCAAGCAGCGAAGCCTCAAAGGCATCTAGTACTTCTTCCTTTTTCAATGCATCTTCTTCATCAATCATATTCTTTACCTTTCAGCTCCCAGAATTACAAGGTAAAAAGTCTGAAATTTGGAATACCGATTAGAGACAGCTGTATGTTCTTTTTAATCAATTTATGACTTCTAGGCTGGACTATTGTAATTTATTACCATCAGGCTATCCCAAAAACTTCCTGAAAAACCCTGAGTTGAGTCCAAAATTTTGCAGCCAGCTGCTAACAGGAACTAGAAAGCGAGAGCACATTTCTCCCTTATTGGTTTCTCCTTCTTGAATAATCAGGCCCCATTTTATCTTAAAGACCTTATAGTGCCTGATCAGCCTGCAGTCATAGAGCACTTCTCTCTCAAAACTTACTTGTGTTTCCTAGGGCATTTAAAAGTAAAATGGGACACAGAGCCTTCAGCTTTCAGGCCCTTCTTCTGTGGAACCAGCTCCCAGATTGGATTTGGGAGACAGAAACTTTTAGTATTTTTAAGATTAGGCTTAAAACATTTTGATAAAGTGACCCTAAACCCTCTCATAGTTACACTGCAATAGGCCTAGCCTGCTGGGGGGATTCCCATGATGCACTGTTTGTACACTGTTTTCACTCACTATGTGTTTACTTTTAAGTTAGCATTTAAGTTTGACACCAAGTGCTTGCTCATAGGTGGTTGTCTTATTGTTGGGCTATGCTGGGGTCATTATGACTCAATATAAAATAACTGAAGTAATCACAGGACCAGCCAGCCCAGAGCTCCATTGTCTCCATAGTGTCCTAGGTAAGCCTTGGGGCAATTTAGTTATGCCTGAAATGCCTCACCTAGGAGTTGTCAAGGAGGCATCATGGTCAGATAATGGTGCCACTTCAGGTGGCTCCTTTCAGTGAAGTGTCTCCATTCTAAGTCCCTCCCAAATTACTAAAGCTCAGCTACATAGGAAACTAATTTCCACTGCTTGTATCTTATTCTTTCAGTCACTACCCAGAGCTGATAACCATGGGTGAGCGTCGAAACATAGATCGACCTGTAAATTGACAGCTTTAGACTACTTTGATCCTCAGGGTTCTCTTCACTATAACTGATCGGTACAGCATATTCAATCTGTCTGTCTGTCAGTGGCTTGCTCCACTCTCTCCTCACTTGCGAACAAGACCCCGAGATACTTAAACCTCCACTTGGAGCAGTAACTGACCTGGAGCGGGCACTCCATCCTTTTCTGGCTGAGAACCATTGGCTAAGACTTTGAGGTGCTAATTTTCATTCGCACTCAGCTGCAAAGCACCCCAGTGCAAGCTCTCAGTCACTGCCTTTGCTGTACCTAGAAATTCTGTTCATAAAAACGAAGACCAGAATCTTTGACAAAAGGCAGCCCTGGTGGAGACCAACACCCACCTGGGACAAGTCTGACTTTTTGTTGACAATATGAACTAAGCTTTTACCAAGGTTATACAGGGACTGGAAACAATTGAAACCAAATGAATCAAAGTACACAAATGTGCCCCATTCTATGCTCAGGGCATTCTGGCATATGACAGGAGGAGCAAACAGTTGCTACCTTCCTCTACATGTTTCGGGACTAAAGACAATACCTTACTCAAGTAGATTTTCCAGACAACAACTGGACAGACACATCAGCAGATGGAATTTTTCCCACTCCCAGGAAGGTCACTGTTGCTTGGATTAGCATTTGAAATGTAGCAGTATGTGTGGCATGACCAGGACCATTATTTAGGCAGAACCACAGTGAAACACTGTCTGATTATTTACAAAAATAGAAAACTAGCACAAACACTGCCGATCGTCTTACAAATTACAGATGCATTTTCTATCCTTTGCTCCCATATGCTCGCTTATTTGGAAGATTCATCAAGAACCATTAGTAAACCAACTATGGACATCCTACTACAGTAAAATCTGCTTGGTGTGAGGTTGCTGCAAGGAGTGAAGCACTCTGCAATTAGGTTTAGAAAAGTGCTCCAAAAATAAACATTCAAATTTTTGAGGTGAAGTTAACTCAGTTTGCTTTAGTTACATCCTCATTTTTTAAGCACCGCTGCATTTCCAGTCTTTAGGATTATCATTAATTAATTTTACGTCTGTCACAGACTCTGAAAGCTTTAATAAAGACAGAGGTTAAAGTGGATTATCTCTTCAGCAGCACGAAAAATATGAGTGGACAAGAGGACAAAGAACCATGCCAACCATTTCGTTTTACTTTTATGACCTGTGGTCTGTTTTATTTTATTTTATTTTATTTTATTTTCAGTTCTATCCTAGTAATGAATTCAGTTTTTTCCCCATCATGTTTTCCACATTTATAGAGCCTACAGGAAATAAGATGGTAGATGATCTAAAACAAACTTTTGTAACATCATAGCATAATCACAGCAACATCCACCATTGCATAGTTAAATAGCTTACTGCAAATGGATTAAGATGTTCTGAGTGCAGCTGCTGCCTTTTTAGGCTTCTTAAATCCTTCCTAACATCCTAGTGACCTTTGAGGTCAATCAAAACATTTAGCAATTTTTTTCTTTAACTATGTGACCTCAGTTACTCGCTCAAGACTGTATACTGTATATAATCAATAGACGTAACCACCGTGAAGGTTTGTGAAGCCCCATTTTAAGGCCTCAACATTAGAATCATTGCCATCCTTGTTTCTTGGAGCCATAACTTACCATTTTTGGACAAGAGGGTTGCTAAGTTATTAGCTAATGCTAGCAAGCTTGGTTAGCACCTATCCAGCCATAGACTGCAGACTGACTCTTGGATGAGTTGACATACTTGACACATCATACATATTATTTGCCAGATAATTACAGTAAACAATCTCCAAAAGAGGTAAAAACTACAAACATAATCAAAAGCTCCAGTTCATTGATTGGATGTGGAGCCTAGCAGACAGTTGCCTGACACAACTGTATGAGTCGGCAGCCTGTGTTCTGTCAGTCAACGCAGCCACATCCCTAACTTTGAGCCTTAATAAAGTTTTATGGGTGAGTTATTGGACAGGGGGAAGTTAGCTTTAGTACCAGACTGTAAAAATTCTTATCTGTGCTGCAAAGCAGTTTTTTTTTTTAAAACATGGGCATTTATGGGCGCTGTTTTACTTTTGAAGACAAATACAGGTGGCCACATAAGACTTTCTTTTCACTTGTTTCTTGTTTCTGTGGTTCGAGCACTCCTGCAGCAAGAACAGGTCAAAGTTGAGGTTGTGTTTACAATATACATTTAACTCTGGAAGCATAAAGCAGATTTTTAAAGATTACACTCCGTCTGATTCCTTACATAAAGTCAAGTCCAAAGCTAACCCTAAGTTGCCACTTGATTATGACCTTGCTTGGAAGCACAAATGATTGCTAGTAGGTGCCAAAGAAAAGCAAAAGCATCACAGATCAAGGCTGACACAAGTTACCTCCCCCATGCCAACCTAATAGACGAGACTGCCATTCTGGATTTAACTGAAACTTTGAACACACTCAGGTAGCAAATGATGACCAAAATTGGTGGAGGTGATCTTCTTTCAGAGCCTCACAGAACTTACTACACCTCCTCTCCTCCATACCTGCTTCACGCCCTGGGGGACGGGGCTATGGCTCCCCACACTCCCTAGCAAATCGTTACATGGAGAAACCTTGAATACAAGCGTGCTGATCCACACAGGTGTGCACACAGGTGTACACACGGGTGTTCACAGACACAAACTACACCTTTCTTGGCTGCTACCTCAAAGCACATTGTGCGCTGTCGATCTTGCGTGCTGCACAATAACATTTAATTAATAACATTTAAGTATCTACTGTTATTTACTGTTAGCTAGTTTATTATGATGGTGTTGTGTTTATTATGTTGCTCTTTTTTGTTTGTTTTCTCTTCTGTTTTTTCTTCTCTCGACGGGTGATCCAGGTAATTTTTTTTCTTCCTCCCTTCCTCACCATCTCTTCTCCCCTCTGTTTTTCTTTCTCTCCCTCTCTTTCTTTTATTCTTTCTTTCTCCCTGTTCTATCCCACAGTCATGTCTGTCCCATCTGTAACAACAGAAAATAAAATAAAATAAATACATAATAATAATAAAGGTCAATCAAATGGACCAATATGGCAAGGCCATGATGAGCCACTTGGTAAAGTAAATCCGCTAGGCATCTTTCTTGGCCTTCAGACAATAAATCTGATGGCTAAAGATCCAAACGCGACAGGCAAAAAACAAACAAACAAACAAACAAACAAACAAACAAACAAACAAACAAACAACTTACTATACTGGTTTAAATTTTCAAACAGTTTGTTTGTTGCAGCCAATAGAAATTGGAGCGAAGCAGCCAAACAGAAAGTGAGATGATATCACAGCTACTGTATTGCCACCAAGCTTGATGTTTAGATTTGGTAATTCTTCTTCAGGTCATCAAAAAACAAAAAAACAAACAAACAACAAAAACCCCCCATGCTTCGCCATGGGAAGCAGCAATAATTAAAAATGCACTTTTCCTATTGGTGCTTGCAGCCAAGCTTTTATCGTGACCAGATCAAGTTGCCATGGAGACTGTGCCGTGCTGGACTGCTTGATCTGTCATCATCATCATCATCATTATCATAATCATCATCCGTGAAACTTGCAAGTATATTTTAGCATCGGAATTGCATTGCTCTAATTTCTGTTGTGCGTGTGGTTCTTGTTTTGATTTGTGTGTAGTAAGAGTGATGCTGGGAAGCTGCTCGTGAATAATAATATTTTCACCTTGTACAAGGTACCTTTTGAATTATACGTGGGGTACAATGAGAGTGCTACTGTGGTGGAGAAGCAGGGCTAATTACGGTGTGGTAGAGTAGCACTTAATAAGGGACGCTTACGAGTAACAAGACAAAGAATTCATTTATCATCTACTGTAACTTGTAACTCACAAATTAAACCCCAATGCTTTGGCGGATAATGATATTTGCCACTCTTTCATCATGCTCTCAATCCCATCCTTTTACAGATGCCATTTTTCTGCACCCCTGTAACACTCTTCATGGCACTGCCAATTGTGTTTGACAGTGAAAATCACATTTGAGATAATAGATCATATGTCAGCCAGCGGGACAGGAGGAGGTAAAGGGATGACAGAACGATTTTTGACTCAGGGCTATACCAAAAGCTTTTATTTCCCACCCATATAGCTTGTCTTGTCATCCAATTTTGGCATGTGAAGGCATGTTGAGGGGGTTGGAAATGATGACTGGTATGTGTAGTCTGTGACTGCTGTGCTCATGGCCCTGTCCCCAGTCTGTGTTTTGGAGCAAAGGCACTGTTTGCTGGACCTCCTGCACAACCGAATAAACCACCTATAAACAAGAAAATTTAAAAATAGCTTGTGAAATAAAGCCCTGAAATTCTCCTCTCTGTCACAAAATGAATGTCAGGAGAAAAAAAAGGGGAAGGTTGTAGGGAGGCGGAGCAGGAGTCAGTGAGGGTGGGTTGAGGTGGTGGGGGGGGACACTGCAGTAGAACATGGAACAATAGGCGCCCTCTGGCATCAACCTCTGGACAGCCCAAGCCGCTCAGCAAAGACACTGAACTCACCCACAATGAACTGCTGCAGCGGGAAGGGAGGCTTTAGAGAGTTCAATTTCCAACACAATTGGCTGTATTCTACTCCTTTAAATGCCAAGGAGATGGTGTGCAGCGTGTGCCTTTGTGAGGAGCTTTGCTTACAGCGAGTGTCCTCTAACAGGAGAGACAGAAGGAGAAAGACTAGAGATGGCGAAGACAGGCCAGAATGGGAGATGGTTTGGGGACAGAAATAGTGTGACTGGATAGAAGAAAAGGAAAAACGAATAAGACTGAATGACCGGGAGAGATAGAGAGTAAAAAGGAAAAAAAAAAGAAAAGAAAAGGTAGAAACGGGAAGGGTAGAGAATGTCTCCTCTGGTTGTCGTTTCGCCAGGCTCGCAGGACCGTCTGAAGGACAATGCTGCTACTAGTGAAGTGTGACGTTTGTCCTCTATCCAATTCACCACAGCCCCAAAGAAAACACTCACAATCAAGTGTCGATCATGCATCTCAAACACAATAAGCTCTTCCAAAAAAAACAAAACAAAAAAAAAACATCACATTATACAGCAATATACAGCACTGACCTTAGGTAAGAAATGTTTAGGGAGAAAAACAAAAAAGCTACAGAAATGACATTCAAATGAGGCCATCTGAACCTTTGCTGTTGCGCAGCAGTAAAAGAGCACCTTTAAAAGGTTTTTAGTAGTAAAAATAGCATTTTTCTTTTTACAGTATAACCTCCCGATGTTCCAGTAAATATAGCAAATAAAAATATGACCAGTCACATTAATGGCTCTGGTGAATAACTTCTTAGAGGTTTGTAATATTCTGCGCCATTCATCTGAAAGACCTGTTGTGCTTTTTTTGTTTTTTTTTCCCCAAGATGAAAAAAAAGCAAATATCTACTGTGTCAAATTCCCACTGGAACAAATAATCAAAACGCTACTTAGACAAAACAGCAACCGCAGGAAGACCTGCACCTGACGCCTGTCTCCGTGTCACACTCAATATAAATATGCCCGCTGTCATCAGAAAAATTGCCAAGGAGGCTGTTTCTCCATCACTGTCTTCATTTGAAGGGCATTTTGCTGCCCAAAGGCAAACGCCTAACACACTCTCCAAGCATGGCGCCCAGCCCCTTTCACAGAGGGCTGGCGGTGCAGCAGACAGGAGAGAGAAGAGCGAGAAATAAGAGAGAGTGAGAGAAAAGCCTTCGTCTCAAAGCAGACCTCACACTGGGTTCTGTCACTACAGATCAAAATCCCCTCAAAGCCATAGATCACTTCCACTATAGTTCACATGTTTCACACTTAGAAACTGTTTACCAGACTCAAAAGAGTTTGCCTGCACAGCACTCACACACGGATATAGCTTAAAAACCAAAGACAGAGTTCACTCGCAAAACAATAACTGCTTTCGATCCCAGAACACTGCACTTAAACATTTATACACTTTGAGGGGACAACTTCTTCGCTGCAAACAAATATTTACATCTATATGCTCAGCCCAGCTGAGTGAGAGGGTTGTGATGCCAGCTCTGCCTACAAGTGAGCTGACTGGCGTGACAAACACAGCAGTGTCTGCTCCTTTTTCTTGTGGAAATACCTGTCAGCGCCTGTCGACTGCTCACGCACACAATGATACATACAGGCATAAACAGCCAGGGACAGTCTGTCTCCTAAAAAGTTCCTTTAGCGTACCTGTGTGAGGCAGCAATACCAACCATCGCACAGTTTTGAGGATAAGTGACAGGCCTATATACGTGTCTGCCGGTGGTTAAGTCGGGGCCTAAAAGAGTGTCGCTTGGCTTAAATACGCCGACGCCGCATTGTGGTGCAGGGAGGAAACCTGTCTTTGGAAAGTCCTTCTGCTTGAGAGAGAAATGTCCCCCCTCATCTCAGATAAGGAGCTGATGAGATAAAGCGATAAAGTCAGTGCTTCTCCTGGGTCTTATCTGATGCTGTTATCTGACTGCACAGCACCCACCATCTCGCAATCTTTACACCCTTTAAGCACCTCTCTGAAACACTCACACCAGCATCATCGCAGACACACACACACGCACACACTCTCCATCTAATGCTCAAACATTCTAAACACCATACCAGCTTATTGATTACTTTGACACGCTCCCATTGTTGAACAGATGGCACACCTAATATCATGTGAAATGGAACTGTTCTGTGTTATCTCATGGGGAAAGGACATAAAATGACTATTTTCTCACCTTTCGGAAAGACAGAGGGGGAAAAAAACATCAGGAAAGGGGGAACAGAAGCTGTGCACTTACCTCTATGTCTGTTAGTAGTCTTATCAAACATAAGCATGGCATCATCAACCTGGAAGACACAAGAGGAGTGCCGACATTAGCTTAATCTTTTCGGCAAGTACCTCGCATCACCTTCTCCCTATTGAATCGCAGCTCGTCTACTCGCAGTAATTGCTCTTAGAATATTTATTTTCGCTCCTTTACACTGATTTCTTCCTCCAGCACCCCTCTCCCACATAATAAATCAGAGTTCACGCTGTGTTGTCGGGTTACCACTTCCGCGTCCATCTATAGATTAAAATTTCAGCGATAAAGAAATCCATGCAATCACAGTGGCGTTATGTGTTTTCTGGATTAGATGTGGCAAATATGTGAAGAGCAGCAATGGGAGAAAAATTAACAAAAACTACCAGAAGAAAAAATAAAGAAAGAAGAAGAAAAACTGTGTTGACAATATGTTTATTTTGATGAACACTGATGTCCAGTCTTGGGGAGAGGGACAGATAGATACATTATACTAAGCGGGTGTGAGACAAATGTGATCCTTCCTCATCTCAGAGCCCCAGCAGCCCCAGCAGCAGCAGCAGCAGCAGCATCCACCATAATATCATCCTTCATCATGTCCAATAAAGCCACACACAGACAGGCAGCATTTTTTTTTTCACACATCCCCGAAAAACAGATCTCTAGACACACTCTTCTTTCTATAATGCTGATGAAATGCTTAAAAAACAGACTGAGGCATGCTCATTTAGCCTGTGATGTTGTCTAAGAAACAAAAAAGAAAAGAAAAAAAGATGGAGGAGTAGAGAGCAGCAGCAGCAGCAGACAGGAACAAAAAGAGGGAGCACTCTGCACCATTCACTCCCTGGTTATGGTCTATAGGTAAGTGTAACTGTACTGAGGAGGCTTAATAGTGTGCAAGTGTGCATCTGTGCTTTTCACGGGAGGGTTACAAAGCTTCGGGAGGAGATGGGAAGAGACAAGAATAGGGGGTCTCACTCAAACCGAACTGTCTGATTGGATAAAGAGAAGTGCCTGGCAGCCAGGCAGACTAGCGCTGGCACGCTGTTCGTGCCACCCTCTTGCCACACATTTGGCACACAAGACGTTGGCACAGCTTGTAGGGCCAAGTTACTCACTGTATGGCTCACAGGCACTTGATTTGCTCCTCCCTAAATTATTTCCAAATTGTCAAATTTAGCAAGCAATACTGATGTGAATCCTCAAGTAACTTATATACGTATACACACACCCAGCGCCTAAGCACCTGAACTGCTGTTTGCCAGACTACCTGAAAAGGAAGGCAGGCAGAGCCTGCAGGTAAATGTTGCGGAAAGGTAGGGCTTATTAAATCCTACAGAGTTGCATCAGTTCTGCAAATTAGTGATAAACAACAGCTGTGACAGAACAAAACAATGGATGTTACGTGTGGTTAAGTTAAGCCAGAGTCATTGCAAGAGAGAGACATGGCAAGTGAAGAATCCTGAATTAAAACGTGGAACTTGTGCAAGGGGTGATATTGTTTAAAATGGCAGGCAGGCATTTCACACTCACTTTCTAAAATAATAATCGCTTGCTCAAGTCTTTACAAAGAGGACAAAAGTTAGACAGGCAGTCTATCTTAAGTACTGTCAGGAAATGCTCAAGTGTGGGTATAAATTCAGCAGAGCTGCTGGTACTTGAGCTGGCACTTTTATACAATCACTAACAAAGTTATTATTTTCCCTGGACTATTTCTCTTTGTCAACACACAAGGGGTAAAAAAATAATAATAATGAAGTTTGCAGTGTCTCTGAAAAATGTGCTATCTGATGACTGTGTGGCGGGAAAATATTACAGGGGGAGTACAAATAAACAGTTGCCGGGCAACATCACCTGCAGCAACAGTTTTCTAAACAGACATTTAAAATGTCACCAAACCTAACGTCTGTCTCATTCCAGCCGATCTAATCAAAATCACATTAAAGTGAGAGGAAACTGGGAAACTGCAACCCATAAGTGCTAATGGCTGCAGTCCACTGGCTAGGTTTAAAGAACCCAAAGAAACTTGTAGACTGTTTAGTGTCTACACAGCACTGAAAACAAGAGGTGAGAAAACTCCAATTTGGTCCATTTCTGTAGCTGGAATTCAGCTTGTAGCACCAGAAAGAGTTTCTAATGCCTAAGCATTTGACAGCGTGAAAGCTGCATTGCAGAGCAAAGATGGAATGGCATGTTTACCAACTATGGTAAACGTTTAATTTGACAAGCGTGACTGACAGCCTGTGATCATTTACATGGGAGACAGAAATTTATAGCATTTGACTTCTGTCATCTAATGTCAGTGATACTGGAAGAGCCAACAGAGTCACTAGTCCATGCATCAGTAGAAGTGCAAACAAAAATGGCATATTTATTTGACACTTAAAGAAATACAGGCACATAGAAACATGGCACATAGAACTTCCCAAAACATTAAATAGAATAGCATTGTATTTTAAAGCAAAGTAACACAACATAAATTAACATTAAGACCCTACAATATCAGAGAGTTCAAACATATCCATACAGTGTGAATGACATTACATCCACATGACCAAAAACTTGGCGACAGTAGGGAAGAAGAACTTTCTCCTAATAGGAAAAGACCTCTGGTGGACTCAATTTAAGGGAGTTTCATCCATCTGGCTTGACCAGTTGGTGAAAAGGGTTACACTACATAGGAAAAACTACTGGGGCACTTACAGATTATACCTATAGAAGCCGCTCAGCGATGGAAACCTAAGCCACGTATTTGTGCTGATGTTAATGGCAGCTGTGGTGTGGAACTCTGCAGTTATTGAGCCAGCAGTGCATGGGCGAAATATATACAGTATGTGCCTCAGATCTGTAATTTTTATTCAGCTGTTGATCATGGAATCTTGGTAGTATCACGCTTTAATTTAGCAAGCTTTTTAGAATAACCCATTCTTTCACAAATGTTTGTAAAGACATGGCTAGGTGCATGATATTATATACCTGTGACAATGAGACAGAAAACACTAAAAACACATAGACAAAGTCACTCCATACTTTGTCCATGTGGTGTAAGAAAAGAAAGAGTAGAGGAGAACAGAAAGAGCACCAACAACAGTCATGGCAAACACATAACTTGGTTTACAGATGAAGACAAATTATTAGCCCCTTTGAAATTTACATTTTTAATCAAAGTTTTCCCAGCTGCTTTTTTAACAGAGAAACAAATTTTCCTCATAGCATTTCTAAAAATATTGTTGTCTTTAGAGAGCATGATTTTTTTTCTATTTGCAAACAACAACAGAATTATTTCAGAAAAGAAAAATTACCAGGGTCAATATTATTAGCCCCCTGAAAAACTGACCTTTTTTGAGCCATAGAAACAAACCACTGGTCTACAATGATTTGCTTTAGCTGTGTAATGGTCAAAGCTTGTAAAATCAAGTTAAAACTGAGGCTTCTCTTCCAATTTATACACAGAACAAAAACCTTTGTTCTGTATTTGATTTGAGCTGTCACTTGAGAAAGCATAATGCCAAAAATGAAATAAATTACTTTAGACTTGAGAAAATTAATTGTTGATGGTCACAAACCAGGAGATGGACATACAAAATTATCACAGCGTTTCTAACTGTCAAGAACTGGAGCGAGAAGTATCATCAAGAAATTCAAAGAGAGCCACACAGTACAGAACAAGCCTGGCAGAGATTAGCAAGTGAAAGATTTCAAAAAGTTTGGAAAGAAAACTACTGAGAGATGTGTCTAAACACCCCAGAACAAGACACTAGTAAATGACTTAGCCAAGTCAGGAACAGTAGTCTCAAGAAGACAATCACTAGAACCCTGCACAGGGATGGGCTGTGAGGTTAGAGACTAAGAAAAACTCAACTTCTGCAGAAGAGACGCCTTCAAGCCATACTGAAGTATACCAAGGACAACCTGGAGAAAGATTATACATACTGGAAGCACATCCTCCAGTAAGATAAGATGAAACTAGAGCTGTTTGGCCAGAGACCCAGTAAAACACAGGGTGGGAGTATTATGTTGTGTGGATGCTTCAGTGCGTCTGGAGCTGGGAATCTCGTCAAGCACGAAGGAACGACGAAGAAAGAAGATTTCAAAAGAAAATCTCAAGCAGTCAGCAGCAAAACTGGGTCTCGGTCGTCACTTTGTCTTCCAACGCAACAATGACCCAAAACATATGCCACTTTTAGTGAAGAAATACTTCCAGAAGACCAAAGTCAATGTTACAGACTGGCCTGTGCAAAGCCCTGACTTGAATCCCACTGAAAATCGATGGGCTGACTGAAGACCAAGATCCATACCAGAGGACCATCAAATCTGGAAGAGATTGTGAGATTCATCAGAAGAAGAATGGGCTGGGAGATGTGTGCGAGACTTGTTGTAAACTACAACAAATGCCTACAGGCTGTTATCCAGCAAAGGATACACAACTGACTGTTAGCATCAGAGAGCTAATAATGCTGATGTTGGTCATTTTGGTGCTTATGGAATAATTGATGTTCTGTGTCCAAAATCAAACTGGGATGTTTGGAGAAGCTGTGTTAAAAATTCTTTGCTCTGTTTAAGAACTTGGGAAATAGTTAAAAAAAAAAAAAGCAGAAGAAGAAGAAGAAGGAAGGAAAAGACAAAGAAAAAAAGAAAACATTTAAAAAAAATTCTGTCCTCATCTGTAAGTCTGGATGAGTTATTACAGTTTTGCATTATCTAATTAGTTTTCATTTAATAAGTTTTTGTTTTCAGTGTCATTTCAAATTCCAAAGTAGGTTTAGTTATTTTGTAACAATAAAAACTAAACGGAAACGTTTCATTTTAGTTTAGTTTTTATTACGCTGACTGTATAATTTGGAGAGTTTATGTCAAACATCCAGAAATAAAAATGCAAATACAGTGCTTTTTGAATACAACCTAAGCATAGTCATGTAGACATCTCAATAAATAGACCAACATTAAAACTTAAAGAGACATCTTGCACTTTTTAATTTGAGTTATATTTTTATAGGTAGACAGTGCAATTTCAGTTAGCTCTCATGTTTTCAAGTCCAGTTTTTTTCTTCCCCCATTAACTGTTTTTTTTCCACACATAGTTTTTGGTTTTTTGTGTCGGTGCGTTGTGTTGTCATGTGGTGCTGTATAAACAAGTGGCCCGCAGTTTCATCAGCCATCAGCCACCACGAGCCCTTCATGCAGCATGACATTCAGATATCTGCACTCTAATATTGATAGTATTGCCACCATAAAGCCATTTACAACCTGAGAGCAGAAAGACTGCTACTTTGTAAAATGAAGTGAGGTCTATTAAAGGAAGTGTATTACATAAATGTGTGAACTGTGTTGTTGTGACATTATTAGAGAAGGACCATCCTGTCAGCGAGACCCATCCAACAAAGAACACAGATTCACAGTGAAGCACTGATGGGCACTTTAACAAAGAATGTGCACATCATGTGAGGGTCACACTCCAGCAGGTCATACTATACACCCTCCCCTCTCTCTCTCTCTCTCTCTCTCTATGCCACTTGCAGAGTCTATAGAACCATCTCCTGTGCTTCAGGGCTTTTCAATGTAGTTATTCAAGCAGAACACAACTGTGTGCCTCCATCTGATAGAAGGTTAAGGACCTCTTCACTGCTCACAAAAAAAAGCCCGCCACACAGAGGTGAGGCCAGGCTCACCTCAGGGAAGAAATCTTTCTCTGTCCTCCTCCTCCTTCTCTTTCACTCTTCCTTTTCTCCTGGCACAGTGAAAAGAAAGGTTCAAAGGATAATGGCTGTCTTATCAACTATGTAAAAAGGGAATGGGAACTCCAGCGAAGTGCCTGGCCTTTTGTGACAATGAAGAAAAGAGCAAAAGTCTATTTCACTGTGGTATATGCACTGGAACAGTCCATGACCGCTTAAGAAGAGGCTGCTGGAAGGCAGTCAGCGGGCGAGAGGCTGGGCAGCTCTTTAACTGAACCTGCAGCAAACGCATCTGAACCAAATAACCTCTAACAAAGGGCCAGCAGAAGTATATTATTTATGTCAAGTGTTGGCTTACTAGCAATACACAGCAAGAAGGTAGTGATTTCATACTAGAGCCCTTTCCTCTTTCTGAATCCCATTGTGCAAGCTCTTACACTGTTGCTATTACAAATTGTTCATAATTCCTGTGAAAGAACTTCTGCCTGGGCTTTAAAGGCATCGACCAACAGATCGCACATTAATTGGTGCACTGGGAGCTTTTACGCATTCACTGTGTTGTCAAACAACTAATCAATGCAAATGCTAGAAGACTAGCATCCTCCTCTGAGTTCTGGAGAACCAGAAAAAATATTTGGTGTCCTTTACAGGTTGTGTGCTTTGATTGATTAGTAGTGTTTACGCAGTATTTAATGCACCTCTGAAGGTTTTATCTACAGCATGCCTTTTGGTTGAAGCTCCAAGTTCTGTCTGTGAAACTATTTTTTTTCTCTATTGTCGTGACCACTGAAGGTAAGTCATCTTTGGAGTAACATGACGGTAAAGCTCTATATCACTCTGCTTCAATAAGCCGTGAAAAAGAGACCTTTTCTGACATATAGCACAAAGTTCAACCTCACACCAAGTACAACCTCTTTGTCTGTGTCAATCCATATGTTTGAACAAGCACAGAAAAATGCATGCTAATTCTAGAAAAAAAAGAAAAATGTGGTTGAATGATGAATTATGTATCAAAGGACAAACACATCAATAAAGGCTAATGTGCTCTGTTTTTGGACAGGAAAACAGCAGAGGTGCCAGGTGACAGGGGGAGATTTAAGAGCTCTGGAAATGAATTATGACAGCTATTTAGATAGGTGTCAAATGCACATTTACATTCAGCTCATGGCTGAAGGCTAGAGGAGCTTTCCTGCAATTTGGGGGTGACACTGATATAGATCATATCTGATGCCAAAGGAACGAAGGCCTGAGCCACAGATAGTGACCCGAGAGTAGGCTGTGCCTATCCTTTTGTTGTGTCTCTGTCTTTGTACTGGCACCTGGTGCGGCTTTGTGCTGGCTGCACTGGGATACACAGTGGTTTCTTTTCTTGCTTTTATTACACTTGCTGTGAACTTCATTTTTATCTGAGTGGAAAGAATTGAGCTGTGTGTAGTTATTAGGCAATTTTGGTGTCAGTTTTGGTGTCAAGGATTACTGGGATTTGTGCTCACGCTGCCAACACCAAAGCACCGACTGGGCTATTTGCATCAGTTTACCAGGTGATGCTCAAAATCATTTGTGGCCAATTCAGCATGAAAAAAATCCTGCTACAAATGCCTCGATTACAAAAAAAAATATCACAGTGCCAATTTTCTATTGGCACAACTCAAAGCAATAAATACAGATCATGTGAACAGGTTTGGCCCTCAATATACC
The DNA here is from genome assembly GCF_051167445.1 of Perissodus microlepis. Lineage (NCBI taxonomy): Eukaryota > Metazoa > Chordata > Actinopteri > Cichliformes > Cichlidae > Perissodus > Perissodus microlepis. The sequence goes on from NC_140470.1 coordinate 8,443,525, forward strand.
CTACAGTAAAAGCGCTTTTCATAAGTAGAACCCTGGTTTAAGCTGTCTTGCTGGCAAGCACCCATTTTTCTCAAGTGTTTCTGACTAAAGGGCCGACTCCCTCCTATTTCTAGGGACAGCTGCTTGTAGCCGAACCTGCAGCACAGCCTTGCAGCCGGGTGGGTAAAGGGGGCAAAAAAGAAATCCCTCCATTGATCAGTGATGTATCACATCATTATTATCATTACCGCTGTGACAGATAAGGTCATGGTCGAGGAGAAAAACTCAGCTCGCGCTGCCCCTTCATCAACACTCCCCTCGCAGTAGTGCATCTAATATTCTATTACAATGATGGCAATTAACAGAGAAATGATAGCGACCAGTGACAATGGACAAATTTGTGACAACCCTTTCAATTGTTCTTTTGTAGAGGAAATCTATATCATTGTCTGGGAACGTTGAGCTGCAGTGTGCTGCATCCACGCTTGAGCGCTTTTACAAGTGGTAGTTTAACGAGGAGCAGAGGGCAAAATTTTAGCTCCCCATAAGCTCTTGCAATTACACAAGGTGGCAAAAGGGACAGCGTTCTTAAGCGTGAGCCGAGATGGATGAGCTATTCTTTCAGCATCCAACGAGCCAGGGGCCAGGCCAGCTATGTTTAATCTGGAACGCAACCTTTTTCTTTCCCAAAAGGAATATTCCTTATTATAATGGATGAGTGGCAACCCTCCGCAGAAGTGATAAAAATGCAAGGCTAGAGTGCAAACTTAACACACACATCACACACATACAGATAGAAAAAGCACAGCGATGTCGGGGTGAAGAGAAGCTTATCTGCTGTCTGCTCTGTCTACCACATTTCTCTCTCTTTTTTCTTTTAAGTAAATATGTCTGTTTCATAGTTTCCCCCAGCAAAACTTTATTCCTTAACTCTTTTGAAAATAAATAAAAAAAATTTAAGAAATGCCAATTTGCACAGATTTAAAGGGACAAATACTTTGTTACTGGACAGAAAACAGAAGGTGCTGCAAGGCTGCCCTAGAAGTGTAACATATTAATCAGAATCAATCACGTTTGATTGGCAAATACAAGTCTTACCTGTTACACTATATTCTGTAACCACAGAGCTCCACAAAGGAAACTAGCTGGCAGTATACACGCTTCATCTATTATTTTTATATCCACTGCTGAAAAACAGAAGCAACAGACGGATTTGTGTTTTTCAGCATTTATTCCACAGCAATTCTTGTGTACGTAATTATTAATGATATACACCACTGGCGGATTGTCACTGCTTATTCCACTAACTTTCCCTCTTGTTGACATTAACAAAATGGCTTGAGAGAAACAGTTGAGGAGGACAATTCCTCAAATCTGTCAGGATTACATATTTATGAGGTCCCCTGCTCAGCATCCAAGGAGGTCGCTATGGTGATACAAACTGATGTATATTCGAACAATGAACTTTGCTTTGTGTGTCGAGAATGCCTTAGAGCATTGTTGAAATGGTTAGAACAGATCCTACCACGGAGCTCTGAGCAGCTTTCAGATCAGCAAATACACAATTAAAAAGACAGTCATGCTGAGGCCACTCTAATCAATGTACTGTTACAAAGAAATGTAATAAAAGGATGATGGAGTGATGCCTTCAGGAGGCTGCTGTATTGTTAGAGCAGACTGTAGCACTGTTGTGCCACAAAAATATTTTATTAGCACAACTCCACACATCTAGGCTCCCACAGAAAAAAACGATGGAGGTAACAATGAGTCATACTCTGACACCCTGTTCTTGTAATTGAACCAAATTTCTATACAAAACAATGTTTTATTCTTAAGTAATCCCAATTATGCACTACAGAAACATAACACTGTCACCCAGGGAGTCTTGTTTACCTACAATTAAGGAACATTCTTTCGACGTCCATCCTCCAAACCAACCAGCAGATTGTATTATATGGAAAAAAGCCTCAACCTTTCATGAAGGATAAAAGTCAGCTTTCAGACTGGTCTTAAAAGCTGTGTGTTTCTCATTTAAAACAGCCACTGTGACCCCATTACACAGAAGGAAACCTCAGGTTCTTACTTCCTGTGTCAACTAGTTCGGTATATTGCTGGGTCTGGCCCTCTGTTTGGCCTCACAGAGGCATGTCCACACACTTGAGCTCAGTATGCTTGAGGAAGTAGGACTTGGTCTCGTCCATCAATCCGCCTGTCTTCCTTTGCCAAGCTGCAGGGAACTACCCATTATGGAGTCATTTTATTAATAGGGCCCCTTTCCTCTCCGCCACACTCTTGCAGAGTGCCTCCTCATTCTGTCAGAATGGAGTATGCCTGCAAGCCACCTCCATGAAACTGCTTCACCAGGACCCTCCCTCTTTCTCCCATGTGAAAGCTCAGGCTGGGAAATATTATGCTTTCAAGCTAAAATAGTATTTGGAGAGGTGAGCAATCCCTAAGCCCTACAGCAAACAGTTTAACATTGAGGACTTATTTAAAATGATGTCCTTCCTCCTAGAAAGCAAATCAGATTCCTCTTTTAGCAGACACACACATGGACAAAGGCACAAACAAACACCCAAAACAAGTTTGACATTCTGCACCCCCCTTTTTCCCCTCCTTCTTGTAAATATATAGCTCGGAGCACCTTTGACCGGAGGGTGTGGAAAGGTCAGAGGATGCAGTATAGTTTAGGGAGGCTGAGTGAAAACACATTGCAAAAAGGTTAAAGACATGGCTGGGGAGAGGTTTGTTTAACTGGACTTAATATGAGGAGATTGCAGAAGATGAAAAGGATTGAAGTGGCATTAGGGTACACAACTTCTATTAAATGCATTTGAATACATAATAAGTTCATTCACTTCAAAAACTTTTCCCATATTCCACTCGCAGTCTTGTTGCTGATATTTCATTTCATTATTTACTATATTTTGGAATTCAAATATTCAGCCAACGTCCCTTTTACTGTCCCTCTTAAAGTTTTTGCTGTTGCTCTCTCGGTTTTCATTGCAGAAGCAGTAAAGGTGTGCAGACAGTTTATGCCAACATAAAAGCAGCTACCAATGATTAAACCTTTTTTCAGCACCTTTCTTAGAAGCCCCATTCACATTCATTTTCAAACATAAAGAGCCTGTTTTAAAACTCTATTATAAGTGCCACCTACGCAGATCCAGTTGCTTAAATCAGGCTCACTGTATTGCTAAAAGAGTATTTCGAACCATTCCAACATTTAGCACTAGTCAGAATTAGCATGCAGGTAATATGCCAGTGACATGCCTCAGTGACTGACAGAAAAACTGTCTGAGAAACTTTTCACCTTGCTTGCTGATAAGATCTTTATCTAATTGTCTGCATAGTGCAAACTAGAAGGAATACGAATAAAACTGGTATCAATATTTCATAACTGGGCTAAACTGCAGTGAGGCAGCAAAACCTCTGTTTCTTAAAGCTTTATTCTAAATGTAACTGCAGCATACTTAACAACATTTACTAATATTGAGTATAGGCCTAGTTAGACTTTAACTCAGAGTCAATTACATATAGCTTCAGTTCAGTTTTATTTATACAGAGCCAAGTCACAACAACAAAACAGCTAGCTTAAACAAACTACCACAGATAAATCTTACGATTTGTTTACTTGGACTTTTACAGTGTAGGGCAAGAAAAGCTCCAGTACTATTCATTTGTAAAGATGACCACGTATATTTCCCTGTCAGGTCAACCATTCCTACCGCTTAAATGAGCCACCACTGACAGCCTGGGTTGTTGTGGAGATGGAGATTGGGATTGGTGCGATTTGGCGTGTAAGGCAGACTCAGGAGAGGTTTGTTCACATGTTGGTGCCCTACCCTACAACATTCTGATGCTGATTAGTGTATCTGAGCACAGCAACTATCTGGCATTTAAGTTAAACTCGAAGACGTTCAAAGGATGGCTATAGAACTGCAGTGCTGCTTTTGCCCTCAAGGTCGGGATGTCCCAGTAGCTCTGATGTCATGTGAAAGCTATGGATTGCAGCATAACTAAGCGAAGGTACCGCATCACCTGATTCAGCCCTAACTATATACTTAGTCAAAAAGGAAGGTTTTAATCTAATCTTAAAAGTAAAAGAGAGGTTTTCAGTCTCCCGAATCCAAACTGGGAGTTGGTTCCACAGAAAAGGGGCCTGAAAGCTGAAGGATCTGCCTCCCATTCTACTTTTAAATACCAGAGGAACCATTAGTAAGCCAGTAGTCTGAGAGTCAAGTGCTCTATTGCGGTAATATGGTACTATTAGGTCTTTAAGATAAAATGGGGCTTGATTATACAAGAATATCAGGCCTAGTTACGAGGCCTGCTATTTCTTTTAATACACACTATTACACTAATAAGTTACTTGCAAGATAGGGTCTTACGTACAGTTTTGATAGGCATATTATTGAAATAAGGCATCTCTTCACCACTGATATGGAGTTGTGAAATGCCGGCTTAACTGAGCTCTTTTCTCCAGTGGAGAAATGACTAGATAGAAATTAACCTAGTCTGAATGAGTGCTTGTCCTTCTCTGTGATAGTGTCTGCTCTTCTTCACATGTGAATCTAAGAGGTGGCCTTGAATTGGAGAGGTTGCTTTTAGTTCACTTTGTTGTGTTTGAGTATACTCAGGAAAGCAAAAGGCTTCCACTGTAGCCCTGTGACTGCTTCAGCTTAACTAAAAGACACAGCCAGAAGTGCCTCACATAATAAGCCATTTACTAATTGTGTTAATAACCAGCTGGAAAATAAAATCTCAACAATGGACTATTTTGTGTCCATGAATTAGTGAAAGTGCTCAATGACTGTTCATGAGTCCGATCCATAAATCTCTTTTAGGAGACAAGGTGTGTATTATGTACTTTGATATTAATAGGTGAACAAGAGGGATCAAATGAACTGCTAGGCTCAAGTGAATAGCATTAATTTCACTCACAATGGCCACCACCCCTAATACCTGCAGTGTTTTACTTAGATTAGGATTAAGCTTTTTTTTCTTTTTTATAAGACCATTTCAATAATTTGACATTCCTCCCCAGAATGGGAGAGAATGAACGTCGATAAAAACTTTTTTTCCCCTCCTCCTTTTCATGCAAAACACTTTCATCTGTCATTTCATGATAGCCCGTCTCTCTTTGTCAGCATAAATACGGGAGCCCCTATTTGAATATGGTTACACATCCCTCTATTTATTAAAGCTTGGATTAACATGACAGGAAGTTTTGTCTGGGGGCTCTTTAAGATGGCTCAGAGAGGCAATCTGGTGACAGTAATAGGATCCAGCTAATATACTTGACTGATGCTCCTTTCCCAGTGTTATAAAGCAGAACAATGGGAGTGGGGTTCTGGGAGTGAATACATTGTGTTTTGAAACTGTGTGTGTAAGTGAGTGTGTGTGTGTGTCTGGGGGGACGAGGGTGCGCTAATCAGGCAGAATACCATCACTTAGCAAATATAAGGGCTGAAGAAATAAAAATACTAAAGGTCACAGAGCAATTCCATCAGGATAAGTATGCTACAATTAAATGAATAGACAAAGGCTCTGACATTAGTGGGAGCTATAATAATGTTTTACTCCAGTGTCTGGGAGTTTGTAGAGATTTGTTAAAGGTTGGCTTTAGAAAATAAACAGAAAATCATTTGATTCCTGCTCTTCGTCCGCTGGAGAAACACTCGAGTTGCTATTCTTTCCTCTTTGATGTCAGGTGTTGGGGGAATCCTCGCGTGCAGGCATTTGTTCTTTTTCTTTATTGAACATAGTACTATTGTATTTGTTTGACTTAAAATCTACAAGAAGCCTTTAAAACTGAGGCATGAAAATAAATCTGCAACAAGGTAATCAAGTATCGCGATAAGTGAGCAGCGGCAATGGCCACTTTTTTTTATAAGTGTGAACATTTCTCTGCTTTCCCTTCAAATGTCACAGCATAACCTTGGGGGCTCTGAACTGTAAATTTAAGTGTTGTTGTTTATATTCTTGTAGAGCAAGTGATAAATTTGCTAATTAAGAAAGTAATTGGCACATTATTCGCTAATGAAAATTATTAATCATCATTAGGAGAATGCAGGTTTGTATTTCTGTTTGAGAAAGAGGTGGAAAAGCCATTGTTTGCTTTCAGTTAATCCTGAAGAATATTCAGAGTGCATCAAACATTAATCCCTGTATCCTAAACTGAACTGTGAGCCGAATGCAACAAGGTAAACGCCCCTGCTGTTTACCTTGTTGTTGTTATTTTCACTTATGCTTTTTATTTTTTAAACTCTGAGTTGTTTCGTTGTTTGTTGATTCCAAGTTGTGATAGATATTGCTGTCAATATTACTCTGAGAGCCACTTGTTTACAGACCATCTCCATATGTCAGGGAAGCTATGGACGGACCGTGCATGGATACGCGTCCATGAGAGTGTATTTGTGTGCGTGCGCTCAGCCTAGATAGGTTAGCGGATCAAGAACACATCTGTTTTAGAGATAGAGGGGAATCTGTGTTTCTCCCCCAAACCTCTCAATACTAATTAACGATCCACTGATAGTGGCCAAATGCCAGCTGTCATTAGCGGCCGATGCGGCACAAGTACACAGATGCAGATGTGCACGCCCTCAAACCCAGATGTGTGGAGGTCACCCACCACCAGACCACCGTAGGTCTGTGGATAAGATACATTAACCCTCCAACTCCTCACGCTGCTTCCCATATACCTCAACAAGCGGTAACATGGAAAAACGATATTAATCTCAACATGCAGCTATATGTCTGGTCTGTACTGCATGAGAGCTGGTAGTGAGCTGTGCCTGTTAAACAGACAGCACTTACACTGTATTCTTAAAGACGTGAATGACAACCTCAATTCTCGAGTAGCTGTGGACCTTTGACTTCTTCACTGATAGTGCCATTTGCGTGCTCTCAACCAGTGTGCTCGGTAAAAGCATCTGACAGCTATCTTTGATTTTATTTAGCAACGATTTCAGCTATGCCTGTATCTAAAAGGATGTGCCACCCACTCCCTTGTCTTTTCCGTGGTTTCTCTCCGCCTGGATCTGTCACTCTGTGCCTCGGTGACAGGGTCAGATAGAGAGAGCAAAGCAGCGAGAGGTGTGACACTGTGAGCAGATGAGGGTCTACCCGTATGGAGGCCCCCAGCATGACACCCATCACGGCTACCCGGACAGCCGCCAGTTGGTCCGAATAATGCCGCCCACGCTGGCTTTGGCAGGAAGTCCAGAAGCCACCGGACCACCAGGCAGCCCTGCTTTTTCTTTCATAATCAAACGGAGCCATCATTAACGTCGATAATTGCGCCAGAAGAAAACATTCAAAGACTATTCAAATCCTACTGGAAAATTTGGTGATGTGATATTTTGCTACGATTTGTAACCTTCTAGCATTTACTAAATATTTAATGGGTATGTGTACCTACAATGATAACAGAGAGAAAAAACACCCCCCCATCCCTCTTTAAATTTTTCCTTGAAAAACCAGAGCAGCCTTGTCTCGTCTCTCTTCCCCTCTCCCAGTGCAGACTGCCTGCCGCCATCTCATGACAGCATCTCTCCATCTCTCACAGCCCTCTGATCTCTGTGTCAACAGGCGACACCAGCAGCTCGCACTAACTCAGCGCGCATCAGCCCATCTGCAAGGCAAAAAACGCCCCCTATCTACACATGCATTTAACGTATGACGATGGATACGATTAATGGCGGAGTTAGCATATACCGTAAGTGCGTCGCGATGTCTTTACAGCAGACAAGGTACCACTTGAAAAGATGCCTTGCTTTGCAAGAAAGACAGCTCGTGAACCTTTTCTGCAGATTCTCCACGAGGCTGGGAATTTGCAAGCAGCAGGTAGGAGATCAAAGCTGCTGCTGACATTCTTGGCAAACACAGATTTATTCAACTCATCAAGAATTGTCGCAATGTTTTCTCAGCGGCCTCTTATCTCGATGTGTACCTTTACTGATGGGGGTTTATTAGTTATCAGCGGGCTAGGTGGGAGGCTGCACGGTTGTCCAACTCAGGTCCAAACTCATACAGAGGATGTGATGACAGGATCCGAATCGCTCTGTGGTTACTCAGTGGAATTCAAATGCCAATCCCCCTGCCCAGCGCCATCTCCTCTCCCTCTCTCTCCCTCTCTCTTTCATTTGTCATCTCGCCCTCTCTCTTCCCTCCCCTCTCCCCCAGTGTTTGTCAGGGTTGGTGATTAGCTGTCACCCTCTGCAGAAGCAGATAACACCCCACACAGCCCGTTTCCCCTCTGGGAGCATGCACACACGTAAAACAGGGAAACACACAAATACACAAGTGCACGCACATGCATGCAAACTAAAGGCACTTAAAAACTCTGTCAAATGCAGTCAAAATTGTGATGAGTGTATCACAGTTTTGCATGCATTTACTTCAGGCATTCTCATCTATATAAGCTCCATGGTAACTATGGCTATCGTTCAGATTTTATCATGTTAATCGGTTCCAGTTCTTATTAACTTTGGCTCCAGTTCTTTTATTCTCTACACATTTAGGCTGCCACAAACTGTTATTTGTCACAATCTTTAAAAACATCTCCTATTTTGCCATACACGTGTTAAATGTTGCATCTTTTCATGCTGCTTTACACGGGCTGGAAATACCTGATTTTCAGACATGTGGATCGGCGTTTTTATCCCATCAGATCCAATTTTTCTTATCCTGAATGAATGATTTTTGGCAGCACTTTATATTAATCTACTCTTATTCACCATTAACTAGTTGCTTATTACCATGCATATCAGGAGCTTTTTATATTAATTAGTGATTACAAAACACATATTATTGCCTTCATTTACAACTAATATGCCATTAACTTTTTCCCACAATAACTTCCTAATTTTTGACTAATAACTGTCAAAGTGCATGTGATGTAAATAATGAGGACCTCAGTGAGGAATGGGGAACATAATCTGTGTTAGATTTGGAGTTATTTGCACATCAAAACTTTTAGTATTTTATTACAAAAGAAAACATTTATTATGGAGAACTGTTATTCTTGCAACACTGCTTTCCTATAAACATTATAGTGAGCAACGTACACATGCCTAATATTGTGTTGGTCTCCCTTTTTCCTGCCACAACAGCCCTGAACTGTCGAGGTATGGACTCCACTAGACTCCTGAAGGTGTGCTGTGGTATCTGCACCAAGATATTAGCAGCAGATCCTTTAAGTCCTGTAACTTACAAGGTGGGGCCAACATGGATCGGACTTGTTTGCCCTGCACATCCCACACATGCTTGATTTGGAGGTCAAATCAACACCTCAAACTCATTGTTGTTGCACTCCTCAAACCATTCCTAAACCATTTTTGCTTTGTGGCAGGCCACATTACGCTCCTGAAAGCCATCGGGGAATACCGTTACCACGAAAGGTGAACATGGTCTGCAGCAATGCTTAAGTTGGTGGTACATGTCAAAGTAACATTTATATGAATGACAGGACACCAAGGTTTCACAGCAGAACATTACCAAAAGCATCTACGTGCCTCTGGGGGCTCGATTTCTTCCCATAGTGCATCCTGGTGCCAGGTGTTTCCCAGGTAAGTGACCCACACGAACACGTCCATCCACGTGATGTAAAACAAAATAAGTTACTGAGACACCTTTTTCCATTGTTCTGGTTCTGATGATCATATGCCCATTGTTGGTGCTTTCAGCAGTAGACAGGGGTCAGAATGGGTACCCCGACTGGTCTGCAGCTATGCAGCCAGATATCCAACAAATTGTGATGCACTGTGTATTCTGACCTTTCTATCAGAACCAGCATCAACTTTTTTCTGTGGTGGCTCATTTGTTGGGCTGGACCACATGGGCCAGCCTTCGCTCCCCATGTACATCACTGAGCCTTGGCCGCCTATGACCCTGTCACTGGTTCACTACTGTTCCTACCATGGACCAGAGATAATCAGTCTTCTTCACTTCACCTGTCAGTGGTCACAGAGTTATGCCTGATTGGTGTAAATGATCCACACCTATACATTGCACCTGCTGTTTTTTTTAGCCAGAAAAAGGACAGACAGGGAACTGAAACAGCTCTATCAACTAGGGCACAACACATATATTTAGATTGTAATTAATGTACAACAACTGCTGGGGGCGGTTGCTGCTCTGGAGATACAAAGGGTTTGTCCACCAATCAGAGGGTCAGTGGATTGATGCCTGGCTCCAGTTTGCATGTTGAATCCTCGGGCAAGATTCTGACTAAGGGTTGCTCTGAACCCCTTCATTGGAGTGTGTGTGTGTGTGTGTGTGTGTGTGTGTGTGTGTGTGTGTGTGTGTGTGTGTGTGTGTGTGTGTGTGTGTGTGTGTGTGACAGTTAGAAAGTGCTTAAAGGCACCAATTAAATCCCTGCACGAATATGTGTGTGGATGTGTTAATGTGGCTTGTAGTAAAAAACGTTTTGAATTCTTAGAGTAAAAAAGCACTTTGTGTGTAACAGATCATTTACCATTAACAGCTTTATTTACTTACAATCAGTAAACACTAATTAGGAGATTTCTGAATCAATTTTCTGAGTTAGAACTGCTTATTCAGAATTAGGCATTAATAAGTACTTTGTAAGTTTGAATAAACATCTGAATAAACATTATCCACATATCTAATTTATCTTAACTGCACTACTGTATAGCTCTGTAAATAATCATTCTGTACATACGATAATTTTTAACCCTACAACTGTTTACAACTTGCATAGTTCCCATTTCTGTATAACTGTATATCTCAGATTTCTGTAAAGTTATTTATTTCATATTCTGTATAGTTTTTCATATTTATATCCTGTTCATAGCCTGTACATAGCTTGTACTCACTACAGCCTGTACATACCTATAGTTATAGAATATTCACAACATACTTCATACCGTGTACATTATAACATACCATAATAGACCCATTTCTGTAATATACTTACATATCTATATTATTGCTAATATATATTGTAATATACCTATATCACTAAAGCACTTCTGGATGGATGCAAACTGCATTTCGTTGCCCTGTACCTGTGCATGTGCAATGACAATAAAGTTGAATTCTATTCTATTCTATTCTGAATGTAAGTACTTGTGTCACCTGTCCACATCAGTATATACACTGACCACATACACTGTTAAATGTGTGTAAACTAATGTTAGAATTCACTTTAGGCCACCATTTACTCATGTTGATGCATGGACAGTGGACAACCCAAATCTTTTTTAAATGATAAGTTATGATGAGTATATTAAAAAAAAAAAAAAAATTCAGTTTTTATAATTGTTGGAAAGGTTTCAGCTGAGAAAAAGTTTTCAAACATGGAGGTATATAACACAAGGGAGTAATAATATTACATTTAAAGCAAGCGCCCAAAGTAACTGTGCCATCGAGCAAAACCAAAAAACTACAACATTTCCCCCTCAGTCTATCCACCATCTTTTCATTACACCCTGATCTACTTGTGTCAGAATGTACTTTGACTAAAAGTTGAAAGTGGCTCATTAGCAGAAGTCGTGAATCCATCAACTTCCTGCACACTGACAGATCTCTCTTCAACTCTATTTTCACAACTCCAGCTGTAGGGATTCAAACAAGCACACCGGGTTGTGTTATACAGTAGCAGTGGAAAGGCTGTCTTCTGCCTTAATGTTAGAAGCCACACATCAAGCTTCCAGCCTAAATGTCCACGACTCTAACTGCAACCCACAGAGTCGAATTTGGAAAAGTCAATTCAGGATGATGCAATGGCATGTATATTTAATCATCTCTGCCCCTCACTTATATACATCTTCGTTTTACAACAAACAAGTTAATGATTCCTTAAAAATTTCAGCAGGACACACAAGAAGTGCCCAAATCAACCAATCAATAAATAACTAAAGATGTGCTGAGTCTGAACAACCCCTATGCATCTAGTATTTGCAAACACAGAGCTCAGATGACTAAGGGTTGCTATTTTGGAACCAAACATGGAGAGCCAGACAGTATTCCTCCAGTGTTACTCCAGGTAACATGTGCCCTTTCCATCAGGTGACAGGTGGAGCATTAGTTGCATGGGTGCACGCACGGATCACATGGTAACCTTACTGTTTACACATATGTATTTTGACACACATATTCTGGATTAGCATTGTTGTCAGCAACAGTATGACACATATTTTAAAAATTAAAAAAAATGGAACAATGTGTATTTAAGTGAAATTCAAAAATTAAAGAAAAAAAGAAACACCACTAGTCCAGTTTTCCATTGTTGCCTCTGGAAAGGACACAGAAGACATGCGTTTTCAATAAACATGTGTGCAAGCAAAAGCCCTCAGTAGGTTCTAAAGACCAACCAATGTCTGAAAAGAACCCGCTCTGATCTACACTGACTTTTCAAGGACTGCTTTGGGCCTGAGGTCTGTCGTAATTTCAAACGGGCTCCTGTGCTGCCTGGCTAAGCTGTTGCTGTGGAGCTTCAAGCTGATGCGAACGCAACCAGAAGCCACATCCATTCAAAGCCTCCTTTGTGACACCTCTACTGAACACAGCAGTATGCTTTTTATTATTTAATAGGAAACAGAAGGACTCTGATTTAACACCAAAGCAAATATAACCCTGGCACGCAGAATAATTCAACATTGGGTGTATTATGTTTCGTTTGATCAAGAGGCTGGGCAGCAGGGCTCGAGCTTTCCAGTCCCATCTCACAAACAATATGACAGGCTCAACTTCAAATTAATATAGCAGGATAGGATCACCTGGCCTTCTCCTCTCCGCCTATCATCTCAGCTGTCACGGTACAAAGAAGGATTGAAATGTAGCAGATAAATATACTACGACATGGCTTTATCTGCTGCCCCTAAGCAGCTTTACTCAAAGGAAAGCTCAAACAATGTCGGCTAATCATAACATTTTAAGAGTCAATGTGCCATCTCGAAATTGTCGAGAACGGGAGGTGTTTTCATAGGAGATGACAAACCTGTTATGGAGCATAATAGAAACGTAGGGTAGCAGAGGAGCAAAGGGGCCGAAGCGGTGATGAAACAGAGAGAGCAAGAGAGGCAGAGAGAGCACAGTAAAGACAGCAAGACAAATACGGCCCGGGAAAGACGTACGAGATCATGGCCCCTGCTTCTGTGTACATATGGTGAAACGTGCTGGAGCAGAGAAAGACCAACACATTGAGATAAGCTCCTTTGCTCAGGCTTCCTTTTAAGGGTGATTTGGCAGCTTGGCCTCATGTCTGTTGGCAGGCGGCAATGGCCGCCCCAAATCATCCGCTGATCGCCGAATTACAACGTGCCTTCTTTTTAAATTTCCATTTAACGCCATTGGATAACTTGCTGAGGTGCTCGTAACACACTACCGCAACAGGAGCACACAACTTGACGTTCAGCTCACCGGCTTTACAGCAGAGAATTCAGGCTTTATAGGCCTGAATCTCAGCTCAAATACATTTAGCAATAGTCCTTATGTTTTTTTTCTATTAAAGTTACATTTGTATTGTGTTTTATGATTAGTCAGTAATCTGTCTGTTCTCTCCTCAGTTTGTTCCATTTTGGGCCTCTGAGCACTGCGTTTTCTCAGCACATTCAGGAAGTGATGCATTTACCATATTCGGTAACTACGTCAATGAAATTACTTTACAGTCAGCAGACTATATTTATAGTAGATGCACTGTATGGCAGAAGCAGCTCCACAGGGGTGTCTTCATTGGTGTGCCAGAGCAATATCACACGTAGTTTCAGTGCCAGTTTTGTTTTTTTTTTCTTTTTAAAGTGAGACGGCCGTTTCGTTGATCCCATTTCACTTTAAGTGAATTTTTAAAATGCGATTAGACAAATGTGATGAACGTGCTCTCCGTCCATCACACCTTCGTGGTAACTTCTCATCAAAAGCCGGCCGAGGGCACCCGCCATCGATGCCCCCACCTAAACAATATGTAAGTAAGGAATACAGACTCCGCTGACAGGAATGAAGTGTGACTGTGACCAGACAGGAAAATAATCTACGTAATCCAGATCGAAGCCTTAAAGGCTTTTATAGATCGACAGCATAGATTTTCTCTCTGTCTCCATTTCTACCTGGGCTTAGGTTTAATTCAACTCAATTAAATCAACCCATGAGCCCGGGAGTTCGCAGAGAAAGCAATCATTCATCTTTGTGGTGAGCCACTTCATCGGGGGGCCCCGAAAAGCGACCCCTACTCTGCTCTTTCTCCACAGACGCCATTAGGGCACTCAATATAATTTCAGCCATGCCAGCTCTGTTATAATTACAGCAGTTGACATCTAACAAACAGCTCTTTATGGATGTCCTGGCCTCAATATTACTTTAACAAATCTGATCATTTTCTTTGTGGTTTGCTGTTGTGTGTGCACTTTTCCATTTCCAGCAATCAATTAGGTGGCCTGGTAGCTTGTGCATTAAAAACAAGAAAAAAAAACAAAAACAAAAAAAAAACAAGAAAAAAAGAGTTAACATGCTTATCTTTCAATGTGCAGTGTGGAATTGGAGGGAAAAAAAGTTATCCGTGATACAGAAACACACCCTGAGGTAAATTTGTTATCTACACTGCACACCACAGCTTTAATGTAAGACAATCAACACGACAATCAACAGCTATAAGGGATTGTCCTTGAGTGACTGCCACAGAAACCTCCCCCCCACCCCATCGTGACTGAGCTGTCACACAGCTGCTTACATGCACGCCCATTCGACAGATACATATTTCATGAGCTATGGTAAACACACGGCTCTCGCCAATGCCAATCTAGCATTGAATAATACATTCGCAGCAGATCGGCTAATGAATTGAGAGCTTGCCCGAGTAAAAAGAAGAAAGCAAATAACTAATACTCAAAGTGGAAATAGAATTAATGAGCGGTTGTGAATACTCAAACACTCTGTCGTGGATGCGCCTCTAAAAGCAAGGCCATTTCGCTCCCGCGCCTAACCTTTGTCTCTGGTCAAAGTTCTATATTAATGAATGCAGGAGAGGTTTCATAGTCTTCTCTATGAATGTGCATTTCACAGATGTGTAAATGATGCGACGTGAGACGCTGCGAGTGAAGCTTTGATCTGCTATTCCGCAAGCCAGGTTCTACAACAAAAGGCGAGGAAATCCTGAGCTCAGACAAGGCCTGTGTAATCTAGTAGAACCTCTCTCTATGTCTGATCCTCCTCTGCTCTGCTGGCCGTCTCAGCAATCAATCCAGCTGCCTAAACTCAGATCTGCCCCATTGGTAAGAACATGGAACCTCCTACTCCTAGCCATATGGGGTGACCTAGAATATATACATTTAAAAGCCTTTGCAACTGTACACGTGAAAGAAAATTAGTCCCATTTTCCAAAGGTGCAGTAGAGCCATTTCTGACTTTGCATACCATAAAAATATTATGGTTATTATTGTTAACACTGGGACTTAAAAAGGCAATTATGTAAATTAAGTGTCAAAACTACAGGGAGAAAAAAATCAATAGCACAAACTTTGTGTTCATGCTGTAATTCAATTATTTTTTCCTGACTAAACTTGACACGTACCTGTAGGCTGTTTAATCCAGCAAACTACACGGGAATGAAAATGAACTGGATCCTGAAGTAGAACTACTTTTTGCAAGGAACAACACAGAGTCAGAGGTAAGGGGAAAAAATGATACTCAACACTGTGTCAAATCCTGAGCAGGATCAATAGTCTTTTGAGTTGTGGAATCAGCACCCAACTGGGATTGCTTGCTACTTGTTCTCAGCATGGAGCCCACTGATGTCTATGCACCTCTAAGGGGATCCCCAGGCAGTTGCCTACAACTTACAACATTGAAAGAATCTGAATTGTTTTCTGATGTTTCCTTTTCTTCTCTAATATTGCTTGTGAAAAGTGTTTTTCACGTTCTTTTCTTATATATAGTTATACATAATATTTATTGCCCTTTATTTGATAAAATACCATAGCAGGAAAAGTGAGGATGTGGTCCTGGGTCCAGATTCAAACCACAGATATTGTACCTTAATGTCAAGAAACTAGCATGGCCAATAAATTCCAGTTTCTAATATAATGTAACAGAGTAGCTTTATAGTAGCTAAATACAAAACCCTTTCCTTCAGGGAACTGCCCTGCATTTTTTTAATGGCTTGCATTAAATACTAAGAGAATGACGTTAGACGTTGTACTTAGGTTTGAGGATTGGCTTTGAAAACAGCCGGGATATATAATGAAGTCGGAACGCTTACACGCTCAAGAGCTTCTCTGCACTGCTCTGCCTACCCCACAAACCGGCTGTTTTCACAGAAGCATGAAAGGTGGCCAGAGTTTTGCTGCAAATGCATCAAACCAAACCTAACCACTGTGTCAGATCTTCCACACCAGAGTGGGTAAAAGGGCACTGAGAAAAAAATCCGGGAAATGAACAATTTCATAGGGGAACACCCATCCTCATCAAGACTGCTGTGACCCTAAGCAAAGGGCATATACAGTAGAGGGGAGAAGTGGAGGCTGCTTGTCTATCAGCTACACAAACACCTTCATTAAGGTGGGAGGAAAGGGAAGCCTAGAGGTGTACTGTGGTCTGTGTCTGGGTAAAGATAGGCCAGTTTAGACAAAAGAGCAGGAGCCGTGGCCGGCGTGCAGACCGGCCAACAGCACGGCAAGTCTCCGTGGGTGTCTGATGAAATTAATTAGGAGAGTAAAAGGAAAATGTCTGTCAGATCACAGATCATGTCGTGAAAAATATCTCCCCCTGCTGTGATCTATTGATTGCCATTAAATGTTCCAGCTGCCACCCCATAAAATATTAATATTTAAAATCTGACAGCTATAAAGTGAATTTCAGCTTTTTTTCCCCCTACCTAAATAACAGCTGTCTGAAAGGACATCATTAAGCACAGGAATCCAACGCACTTCCAGCGAAGAGAAAGGAAACACCACGTTTCTGCTCATAGCCGCGCTCTCACCACGTCTCTCTGTCTCTCTCTCTCTCGAGCCTCCTTCATTTTAACTCACGTTGCACCAGAGGCTGCAACAGCTAATTCTATCACTCCAGTTTAAGTGGACAGACTCTCATCCCGATGGGCTCGAGGGAGGAAAGGAGGGGTGGACCATTCATTAGTCACTAAAGATATAGGAGTATTTAAACAACTTTAGCGTAATGTCACAGCTTAATGCCTGGTTGGCAAAATTCACCAACAGGCTCGATGCGAACATGTTCCGGTTCTGCACGTGAGCCGACAGGATGGCGCACCGCTGGCCCAGTCGGGCTGCAGGGCCCTGCTGTTAACATTACAATGTGTAGTGGAGCGGAATAAAGCGGAGCAGGGTTTCATCTCACCGTACTGGTGCGGTTTTCCCAGCACGTTGTGGTCAATGTGATGACAACACACACAAGGCAATCAATATAAGTTCAAAAATGCCCTGCAATTAGAGCTATGGGGTATTAGTGTTTTCATAACACTCCTATTATATATTCATATTCTCTATCAGGGTTGGTAATCACTTGTCTCAAACAGTTTAATTACAGCTTGGCAATGACTACTTAACGTGATTAGATGTTATACCTTATTGTTGCGTGTGGCATATTACATCAATTATATTAAAGAGTTATTATTTTCATGAGGGCGCGGTGCTTGCGTATGATACAGGATGCAGTGAAGGCTGAGTGACAGGGACTTCTTAAAGACTTAATTTTACAAATAAAGTAATCAATATAAGCTACTGCACATCACGTCTCACCACACAGTGAGCAGTAAGGTCTTTTGCATAATTGCAATAAAAAAGTGTATTGGCCTGACTGATTGAATTCAGTCTTGGTAATTGCAGCATAAACAATGTAGTTGACTGTCACAGCAACTGTGCCACTAGGCTGTCAACAATCCAGATATTTTTCTGGTGTCTACTAGCATATCATGCAGATCCACAGCCTGCCGTGTAATGAGTATAATTACATGGTGCGCATGTGTTACCTGTGGAGCACACACACACACACACACACACACACCCTCTCCCACACACATGTGGAACACTATTTTCCATTCCTATGACCTGTCACTCAAAATCAACCCTGATGGAAAAAAAGATTCCCAGCTATTCCATGGCGCCACAGTAAAAATGTTCATCTCTTCCTCATCCCACAATTAAAAAAAAGTAAAGAGCCTGCATCATCTAATAGCCAGCGAGATCCCTGTTGATGCTGCTGTCCACCATCTGGTGGTGGCCAGAGGGCCCGGTGGCGCCTGTGTCCGGCAGCCTCGCCTCTGTCAGTGCGCCCCAGGGCAGCTGTGGCTACAATGTAGCTTGCTATCGCCAGTGTGTGAAGGTGTGTGTGAATGGGTGAATGACTGAATGTAGTGTAAAGCGCTTTGGGGTCCTTAAGGACTAGAAAAGCGCTATACAAATGCAGGCCATTTACCATCAATATGACCACCCATTCTCTCAGCCCAACCCCCACCATTTGATCGACATTAACTCTGCAGCTGCCCACCAAGCGCCTCCCTGCATTCTCAATCTTTCTTTCTCACCCCAGTTACTCTTCCTCTCTACCAGGAGATGCACCACATGCTTCCAGGCAAAGTCAATGTCTGCCTCTAGTCTCCCTCGTGCTGTCCGTATCCAGTACGCTGCTCCTGTTCCTCACTGTAGTGTCTTGCACACATCTAAGACATATCCGACTTGTAAATAGAGTGGAGCTTAAATGACAACAGCACTGCTTTTGTAGGGATTTAGGGAGGGAAGGAAAAAAAAGGAGCTGATTTGTGCAAAAGACTGCTGGCGAAGATAAAATGTTAGGCTTTGGATCTAAATTCCACATGAATGCCTTTCCCTTTAGTGTGCATTATGATGGCAATGGACCATATCATAGTATTTGTTTTGCTTTAGAGCTGTCCTCTGTGATTTATGTTCCCCGAGTGCAAATATTTCATGTCACTATACAAGCAATGTTTCTGTCATGGAAAACGTAGGGGGTATTCGGGGGCTGAATACGAGAGATTTGTGTACATGTGGCCCGTGTGTGTGTGTTTGTGTGTGTGGGCCAGTGGCAAGGCACATGTGGCAGTGCCAGTGTGTGACCGCAGGCCCCCCTGGCTGGGGAGCAGCGCCTGGAAAGGTTACCCAGCAGAGTGGCTTTTGTATGGTAATGTGACCTCCAGCTCCCCAAGGAGTCCCAACACCTGCCCAGCACCCCCACCAACCTCACATCCTCAACATGGTAACTGTTTTCGCTCCATCTGACTCCTGCTCTGCTCTTGCTTTGTAGTGCAATTATTGTGAATATCTGCATCACGATTGTATCACATAAATACAACAGTTATAGGTCTGCGTTCAGCTTAACACCCGCTCCAACTTTAATATTAGCTGAGTAGTTACCGTCATCTTTAGGCATAGGCTGAGGAGCAAATCTGTAGCAATATGCATGCAGACAGGCTGACACCCCCCTAGACCTACAGACAACAGGCTGAGCATAGAGAGAGGGGCTCTAAAGCAATTATAGCAAATTAAATGAATGCCCCCAAGTTAAATAGTGTTAATAGTGTTCAGGGAGACAAATTTGAGATGCAACGCACAGTGTGATGGCAAGATCCACTTGGATTGCTGAGTAGCAAACGGTAGCATTAATTATATTCAAACCCTTTTAACAGAGAATCAATTCATGGCATGCTGTGACAGGTTGTTCGCTTTGGAAATGGACTGAAAAGCTTTAAGCATCAAACTAATTTTTGGTGACACCAAAGTTAGCTCGCGTTATGTAGTAGCGAAGAAAGTGAGAGATGAAGAAGTGGTACCTGTGAATTGTTTCGTCCTGGATAGAATGAAAAAACAATGAAAGAACTACCAACTAGTGACACTTTCACGGAGCTGCTCCATGACTCAAGATGACAAGTGATGAAAATGTAGAATAACATATGCTGTCAGGCATGAGAAGATGAAAAGATTTCATTCCCAACAGTTTCTGAGAGATGTGCTGATGTAAAAAAAAAAAGAAGAAGAAGAAAAAAAAGAGGGGGGGGAGTATTGACTGAAAAACTGTGGTGATAATAGTGCTTTTTCTCAATGCAGTATTTTAACCCAAACTCAGACAGGCATTCAGGATATTGACGATGCGCTGCACACTAAAACACACCCACTGTGGTTCGTGTCCTCTCTCTAACACCAGCTGATCCTAACAAAAGTCCTCTCTATCCTTCTGTTTAAGGTCTCAAAGCTGCTACATTTGTGTGAGGTGTCCAACTACCAATCTCTGCGCCTGAGGCGGCCCACCTACTGAACTCACTTCTCCATCCCTCTCCCCTGCCAACCCACCCCTCTCATTCCACTCGCATTGATCTTTTATAAGCGTTACGTTTTTACTGGCTGTGGTTTTCCCCCTTATTAAATGCACATTTCGGCATTGTCGTTAAATACGACGCGAAGCCACACACTGTATATATGTGTCATGCAATAACGCATTCCCCTGCTACACTTTTGTCTATTTATTTATCCATTTAAAAAACTTAATTATGAATGAATGTCACGTTGAATAATTCATGTGCACCCCGGTGCTGCGAATAAATGGCGAGTACACCTTTGCTTCCTCCCCTTCAGTGTTCCTTCAACCCTTTTAGTAGCACCAAGCACTACTGTAGGTTATTGGTCTTTCTTCCCCTCTGGGGGGTTCTTACGCACTTAGTTCTTATTAAAATCCCTCTGGCATATGAACACACACCCCCAATGACACATGCACGCTCAAACACACACCTACATACACATACAGATACACACACACACACACATACGGACCAAGGACCGTCTGCTGGTACAAACCATTTATTAAAGCTCCTGTGAAGGTCCTGGCAGTCAGCCAGAGGGAGACATGACTTTGGATCCCATTCATGTCCACATCAGCAGAGTAAAATGTTTCTAGGTGTTGATCCATGACAGCCATTATTGCTGCAATCCAGTTTTATCACTGTCAAATTCCACAAAAGAGAAAATAAGCCCTTTTTCTGCACTTTAACAGATTGTCAATACAGTTCAACCAATCCAAACAGCTGCTGAGGGAGTTTATTTACTTTTGAAGATCTGTTTTGAATAGGGAGGGGAGGGAATCCACCCCCGTGTCATTTTCTCTCGCTACAGGTCCACAGACACTCAGAAATGGTTTAATATTAAGGAAAAAATGTAAGCTTTTAAAAGATCCAGAGCACAGTACGCAATGATTCGTTACTCAACAATCTTTGCAGGGATATACATAACATTTGCTGCAAATCTGTGTTAATTCTGACAGACATTTCTGATTTAGTTATAAAACAATATAAAATGTAAAAGACTGTTGTGTCTTCAACCAGTGAGAGTTGCTCTATGTGGCTTACAAAGCTGACATTTTGCTGTGTTTTCATGAGAAACAGGGAGGTAGCTACCTTCCCATTTCTCAGCTTTTGAGCTAGCTAGCCAGTTTTTTGTTTTGTTTTTTCCCTTGGGGGGGGGGGGGTTAATAATCCTTGACATTATCCAGTTTGACTTCCTCCTTAGTATAAAGGTAATGTGATGCTACTTCTTCACATGCTATTTTTGCATGGCAACAATGCAAAACCTATGAAGACGTCAACACTGGGAAAAAAAACACTAGTAGCAATGTCGTAATCAAAGACCATGGAATGTTACTGAAATTTAGCAATCTGGCTCAACACCAGAAAAAATAAACAAAACAACAGACTTGCAGAAAATGTTATATAATTATGGAGACAAGTCAAAAACAGAAATGGTTGCATGTATTTTTATCTGATAAAGTTAAAACATCCCGTATTTTTTGGACTATAAGGCGCACTTAAAAACCTTTAATTTTCTCAAAAATTGACAGTGCACCTTAATTCTGGTTGTGCTTACTGACCTTGAACCTATTTTATGTGGTACAGGGTGCTTCAAAATCTGTCAAAAATGTTTTAGCCCGACTTTGGTAAGCGACGAAGCCCGACCGCTTGATGGATTGTCTAGCATTACAGCTACCATAGTTAGAAGCCTCGTGGAGTAATATGTACTGAACAGCTAAGTAACAGCAAAGAGACTGACTCGGACAATGACGAGGGGATCCGGGCATGCTCGATGCCGAAATTGCCCAACTGTTAAACCCAGACACTGAAGATGAAAAATTTGATGGATTTGAAGAGGAATGAACTGAAAAAGTGAGTGTATTGTTCTGCATTTTATGTGTTACAACTGAACAGTGTTGAGAGTTATCGTGAATGTTTTGAATAAAGTTTGCCTTATCTGACTGTTTTGTTTCCCTTAATGCGCCTTATAATCCGGTGCACCTTATAGTCCAAAAAATACGGTACTGGATAATGATGTAAGTACGTGACATTTACTTTTTAATATAAATCCATCACACTTGCTTTTCTTTGGTAAGGTAAAACATTTGATTTGATTATCTGTGCCTCTTTCCAACACTAGAACACTTTACTTTCAGAGTTGCTTAACTAAGTCGTTTAACACACTGCAATTTAGAGGAAATTAAGTTGAATAAGTTATTTTATTATTAAAGTAATATTTTTCATTGAGGAAATTTGGATTTTTGCTTGTATATGCTGTCAATTACAGTTGCAACACAATTTTATACCCCATACACATATCCTAATTTTTGCCTCTTACGGGGTATTTTTTCCTTCTTTATTAATAGCATCGCAATATATTTTGGAAGATTGTCTTGTGTGAAGATTTTGTTGTGATACCTTTGTTATCACGGGCAACACATTGTGATACTATAGTATTGTGATTTATGCTGTGATTCCTAATTGTAAGGCAACCTTACAACCTATTTCATTAGTGTCAGCTGAGGTGTCTAAACCAGTATTAAAAAGGAATATGGCTCACCTTATCTGAAACACACAAAACACCAGACACCACCGTGTTTCAGGAATTACTTGTTGCATCTGCCACCAGCTCTCTCTCTCTTGCACACATGCCAGCATTCAGAAAAACACACACACCAAAAGAAAGCAATGGCAAATCTCCACACATAAACATTCTTAATAAGAAAATGTTTAACCCAAAGAAGTCCACAGCTCATACAGCCAGTCCCATCAACTACCTCCACTCTGCACTCTGAAAAGATACAACCTTGCTCTGTGCTCACATGCCATGCAGAAAAAGTGCAAAGTGGTCTGAAGTTTGCTGTGTCATCAACATACATTATTACCGCGGGTGACATCAGGTAATACCATCAATTTATTCTTTATTCACTGACAGCCATATATCGTATTTAATTTAAAATTGCAGAGAGGAAGTGATTGTGCAGGGTTGAAGTAATCATATGGAGCATGAAACTATACTGTCCTAATTTACAGCTTCTTCATCACCTCTATTCAGTACAGAGGGAATGATCTACAACGAGGTGGTCTGTTTCAGCGGTCAGAGGAGGTCTAATGCATTTGGTAGGGGCTGATAACAGTGCTTCACTTTCACACCGAGCACTCAGAGGGAATTACAGGGCTGCAGAGAGGAGAATGTCTGAGTGCTTGAGTTAAAACCAGGGGTAAATGCTATCTCGTGCTTACATACTCCCTGATCCATGCACACTGAGGCTACCTGATCGTTTCAGAGCTTGGTCCATTTACATTTTCGCTCGACACGGTCACTCGTACTGTATATTCTGCTTTACAAAAATCGATTGCAGAGCCAAAGGCTTCTCCTTTTCAGCAGAGCACTGGTCTCCAGCCAAGCCTTACCTGGATTGAGAGATATGAGGATGAAAGGATTGGGTGCACTGAGACCATAGCCGTGGGGGAGAGATTTTAGTGCGGGGTTGAACATGTTCACTTAACGCTTAACAGAAGATGGGTATGGAACCTCTCTGGGGAGAGGTAAGGCAGCAAATAATGCGAGAGTATCTATTAGTACTTTGGTAACTGTTGCCTGAATCTGAGGGCCTCTATGAACCCTTCAACAACTAATCCATCAGTTGGACATAAGGGGCCTGCCACACAGATCTTACAGCCTTCTTTCTCACTCTCTTGCTGTATTGCTAAGCCAAGTCTGATTTCTCCTCATTAGGTGCGGCGTTCTTTAAACATGCCTACCCAGCAAGTCCAACACTAAACCCACAAAGGACAGTCTGACCAGTTGCCCTGTCACTTTCTCGCCCAGTAACTACTTTCGCAAGAGAAGACAGAAACTGAGCCAGCGCTTCCCTCTGTCAGTGTGGCACAGTCTCAGCCAGCGTTATTCATCACCCTCACAGTGAAGGCTAAATATGAACACACATATGAATATATGAATAACTGAATGAGTGGTTATTGTTATTCACCTGCACGCACTCTGCCGAGCCTGCAAAGTCTTTTGTTTGGAGCCTGTAGTTCTGCTGAGCATGGGCTTTCTGACAGAACGTCTGAAGTGGGCCAGAGGGGAGTGGGAACACAGGTGTTACTGAGTGGCTCTTTTACCGAGAAAGAATGACCTGTGTCTGCAAATGCCCCCTCTGTCTGTCTTCGGAGCTTCCTGCAATGCCCCTGTGCCCTCGTTCTTCGGTGGCTACCACGCTGGCATGAAGCCCTGCCATTTGCCCAGATGGTGGACAGCAGGGGTCCCCCCCACACTTCCTATATCAGTGAAGTGCTGCCCCCGAGAGTGTCTGAGATGCAGCTTTAGCCCATATGCCCAAATGAAAAAATTACTAAAGCATAAAGATGGTCATCTGTGCATCCAAAAAAACAACTTATGTAGACAGACAAACAAAGATATCTCAACTTGTCTCCTTAGCCTCGTCTTTTATTATTTCATCTAAAAACAGATAATATTATATATAAGCTTATAAATATATGTTCTGAAGCTGGCATGATAACACAAGAATGAAAAGATTATAAGGAATGTGTTAATAATGTTATTGATTAGAGCACCACACCGCAAGCCTAGAGACTGGTTGACAACCATCCAGCAATTGCCAGTCGCTAGGGAAAAATGAGTATTCCCCGACCATTTGTGAGTGTCTGCTGGAGGTGCTGGCAGTCTCACTGATTTCTAATGCCCCAATCACTCATGCCCACAAACCATTCGGTGACTCCAGACAACCACTTAGTAGGAGAAATTGCGTTTTACGCTAATGGTTGGCAAAGAGGTTTTTGGTTCAGCACCCCCTTTGCAACCGATTTTACCCGGTGAAAACCAGCAACCTCCAACAACCACTCACCAAGGGAAGCTACTGAAGCAAGTAATCGTGTTATTCTGGCACTACAAGAATTCTCTGCTTTGACTGATGAGTCAAATCATTCTTTACAAGGCCCCCTCTCCTTCACCCAGATGTTTCCATACTGTTAATTTTCAGTCTGTAACACCTATCTGTTTTGGAAAAGCATCTAACAGATTAGTTAGATTTAGATTTAGACGCTAAATGAAGAAGTAGATGTAAAAACTGATAAAAGGGTATTTTGATTTATATTTTGATCTGTTTTATGAGACTGTATCTGTTCTTTTGTCAGTAGTTTAGCACACTTCTTTACCTAGCACAGTCCTAATGATACAATGGTATTTATGGAAAATGCAAGAGAAACTCAGTCTTGCTCTCTGTGTTAAATAAACAGAATAAAACTATATGAGAATAAACCTAAATGTTTTTATTGTACTGATTATAATTAATAACAAACAAATCTAAGAAACAACTTGCTGTTTGCATGAATTTTTATATCTGGAGTGAGCACACCGCATACCATTTATCAGCCTTCCATTTCACTTCCTTTTATAAGTACTGAGCTCGCAGTGTTGTCTATTGAGTATCGAGTCTATTGAGTGGGATGAAAAGCTGAAAAAGTGGCTTTGTGCCTACTGCTACACATCAGGCTCTTCAAGTTCATAATGTCATACTGACACCAGGAGACAGGCAGTGCCAGGGGTGATGCCCAGGAGTGAAGGGAAGGTCAGCGAAGCTTCACAACAGAACTGGTGCTGATGCCACAGCATGTATGGCTCAAGTGCTTGGCAGTGCATCTTAACAACAAAATGTGACATTTTTAGAAGCTGTCAAATTGCAGTCTAAAAAGCGGTCTTGACTGGGGACCAGGCCAGAGCACCGCTGCAGGGCTTTCAATCTGTCCGTAATGGGAAAGATGGAAGAAGATAAGATTCCAATTCAGCCATTTCTGCACGGCCCAATGTGATCACGCTGCAATCCGACAGGGCATTTGGAGAGTTGAGAGAATTCTTAAAAAGACAGAATATCTTCAAGTATGGCTTGATACTCACACAAATCCCATCACTGCTCCTAATTGTCCAGCTCACTGAAAGTAAGTGATATAATCTGGAAGTATTACCCACTCTGTCCTCAGTCACAAATGCAGCCCATGAGTCTGCATGAGGAATATTACGATGTAATGACAAAAAAAAGGAAACACAAATACCCAGACTTTATTTGACTTCTGTTTTAAAATTTTTTATACAACAAACTAAATTGCATAAAGCACAGAAGTCCAACTTGTAACATTTTAAAATGCACATTTTGATGACTGGAACCTACATCTTATATAACCAAAGTTTTGCCTCATAAACTATCCTGTTTGCAAACCATCATCTCACTCACTGGTACTGGTTTGAACCCTTTTTGTATTCAAAACTATCTGAATAATTTATGGCATAGATTTAACAAGGTGCTGGATTCTGATCCATATTGACATGATAGAGCTCCACAGTTGCTGCTGATTTGCCTGCTATACATACATGATGAGAATCACCTGTTCCACCACATCCACAGTGTGCTCTATTGGACTGACATATGGAGACTGTGGAGGTCATTTGAGTACAGTGAACACTTTTAACTTTGTTGGAAGCAGCCTTCAGAGGATTGGTACACTGTGGTTATGATGGTTAGCAACAATACTCAAGTAGGTACTAAGTGGCCCAACATGTGCCAAGAAATTATCCTCCACACCATGTCATGACCAGCACCAACCCGAGCCACTGATACGAGGCGGCATGGCTCCATGCTTTCATGTTGTTTACACCAGGCTCTGATCCTACCATCTGAATGTTGCAGTAGAAATAAAAACTCATCAGATTGAGCAGTATTATTTTAGTGTCCAACCCTGGTGAGCAGTCAGAATCGTAGCCTCAGTTTCCTTTTCTTAGCTTACAGGAGGCACACCCAGTGAGGTCTTGTGCTGCTGTAGCCCATCTGCTTCAAAGTTCAACATGTACTTTCATTCAGAGATGCTTTTCTTCTACCTTTGTTGTAAGGAGCGGTTATTTAAGTTACTTCTTCTTAGCTCAAAGCAGCCTGGTCAATGTCCTCTGACCTCTGGCATCAACAAGGCATTTTTGTCTTTCTTACAATTTTTTCAGACCAGTCTCTGTAAACTCTGGAGCTGGTTGTCGAGTACTGAAGCTGTTTCTAAAATACAAGAAAAACCAAGCCAAGTACAAAGCCTTTCTTCCCCTTTCTTTCTGAGACTCGGTTTAAACTTCAGTATGTAGCCTTGACCATGGAGTTGCACTTGTATTAACAATCTGCTGAACAGGTGTATCTAATAAAATGTCTTGTGAGTGTATGTGGAGAGTTGGATAGCTTCTATGGAACCATGGTGTATTCACATGATTGTAATCACATTAATGTTGTTTTTAGTAACGGCCATACCTGTGGAGAAAAAATTCAATTGCACAACTAAATGTAGCTAAATTTAAAACAGACAATTATTTATCCATTAAGACCACTGGGCATTACAGCGCTAATCCTATGAACACAAGCAAAGCTCTGAAAGCAAAGCAGGGCTTAACCAGCACAGCCTGATATCCTGTTTGGCGACACTGTCACGGCCACACGTGTAAGATGTAAATTTATATTCTGGCTCCCAACAGAGATGTACACAGATAAACACATGTGTCAAAGATGATATAGTGTGCAAACCATATTAAACTAAGTTCCAGTTACATTATGCAGACGCAGGAACTTGGCATGACTTCAAAAACTATTCCTGAACAAGAAAAACAAAAACAAAAAAACAAAAAAAATGCAGAGATAAGAGAGCTTTTTCAAAATTGCAATTAGCCACTCAAAGAAATAGCAATTGCATATATTTTCCGTCTTTGAACAATTGCTACCAAAAAAATGAAAAAAATAAAAAGAGAAACAAACAAACAAACTTTGCAATGGCATTCTGCCAAACCACACCAACAGGGTATCATGCCTCCCAACTGTCCATGCACAAACACTGTCAAAACCCCCATCAACTATTTCTAATTAATCTTCGGGATTCTTTTTGTCACCCTGCCTTGTATAAATGGGCAGCAGAATGCGCCTCAAATACAAAGGGGAAAAAAAAAGAGGATGGGAGAAAAAGACTTCTTGTTTTTGTTGAGCGAATCTAAATTCACACATTTCCAACAAAAAGCTCACGAGTTGCTGAAACAATACCTTCTTATCTCTAGGAATTGGGAGAAATTTCCGCTCCGTCGCTCTTTTATTTCGGTCTATATGCAACCTGTAGCAGCTGAGAACACAGCCTGCAAAGCCTCTTTGTGCTGCAAGGAGATACTGCTACTCGCTGCTGCCGCTGTTACTGCCGGAATCACCTCTTTACCTTTACCCATCACGTCTGGTCTACTAATATCAACAAACTATTGTTTCATCACTCATTGTGTCATGCCAGTGGTGCCGGTGTTAGCTTTAGCTGCCAGTTCTTGTTGATTTAGCAGCGTAAGAAAGACTTAGTAGGTATCTGTTCACCCAGCAGTGGAGTACATAAAGGAAAAAAACAAAACAAAACAAAACAAAAAATCTAATGAGTATTTAAGAAAAAGATGCAAGAAAGAAATAAAGGGAGAAATAGTCACAAGAAGAGGAACAGAGAGGAGAGGATAGACAGCTATTTGTATGTGGCAGAAGTCTTTTGTTGACAGTCAGCATCAAAGGATTTGTTTCCATGTCCTCTCAGCCCCTGTCAAATTGTCATCAAACCTTCCTGAAATTCAAAGAAGCCTTCCACACACTTGCTGTGACATCAACTCTTTCTCTTTGTCTCTCTCTCAATAACACAGACACACATGCACATTTCATCTTGAAAGAAACAAACAAAAAAAAAGTCTCCTCTTCAGGGGCTCTCCAAAGACATACCACTGAACAAAGTGAACTACATTCAGTCTCTCACACTTCTCCTCTCTAACAGATGTTACACTCATAGCTAATGCTATGGGAAAAGAAAGAGCCAAGGACCTGGAAGACAGGGAAAAGAAATGATGAGATGATTCTAAGTGATCCTATTATGGAGCTATTTAGTCGTGACCATCTGATATGTGGTTCCAAAACATAAGCTGGGACCATGATATCCAAGCTGCTACTTACAGTATGTAGCTCACAGACTAATTTTTCCTCTAACAACTGCTCCAAGAGTGGTTAAGTAATGACAAGAAGGCACAGTTTGAAATATGAGCTCAAAGAAGGAAATGCGTGTTCCTCTAATCTTTTTGAGATAGGGATGGAAAAGCCTGCTCAATGTTGCATTTGGCTGCTTTGTGTTTTGAGTGAAGGATCAGACTAGGAATTCTGACAGAAGGAATATGCTGCCTTTTGAAGTGAAGAGCATTTCTGAACAAAAACATCAACAAGCTTAAACTTTATCTGGAAACAGATTTCTGTCTGAAAGGTTGCACACCCCTAAATTGGCGAATTGCTATGGAACAACTTTGTGCACCTTCGTCAACAGATCCAAAAGCACAGCTCGTGGGATAGAAGCTGGAATCCACCTGGTGGGTTATACACTGATGTATAGTCTAAAAGTAGAAAGTTATTTAGAGGTGTGAGGTAAAAGTGTGAGACCCCATTTTTGCCACTCGTTGGTTAGAGTGGAGTGGAGACAACATACAAACTGTGGACAGGACACAATTGATAATTTGATGGCCAGAGGCGCAAAGCACACCTGTGGAGCAACAGCAAGTGTTTGAGTAATATCAAGGCTAACTTGACTTTTTGACAAGAAAAACCATACATGCATATTGTTGAATACTCAAGCTTTTCAGGACGATCGTGTGCAACGTCAATGATAACAGTGCTCAATAAATGCAGATGTGCTTAAGGTAGCTTCTGCACAATAACTCCATTCTTTGAATAAAGGTCTTTCCGCCTTTTATTCTACAAAGCACTTTAGCAACCCACTCTTTCCCCCAGTCCTACTGCTATCAAATTTCATCACAATTACAACAATTGACTCTGCCCTGTAACCTTTACCACATTATGCTGGAGAGTGTCAGCTGCAGCATTTGCCTGTTTCAATTAAAAAAATGCAATATCTTCATAAAAAAACAGTTTAGAACAAAAAAAATAACTGCCTCAAGTACTACTTTGTGAAAAACCATTGGAAGTAATAAAATGCAAGAAGCTGCTGCACCCCTGGTACCTCTGTGTTTTGAATCGAAATATAAAGGGAAAAGTAGATGTCCTGAAGAGACTATGGTTATTTGGAAGTGTACTAAATGGACCATCCCATTTTCAACCACTTGCAGGTGGCAATCGGGCTTTTATTATGAATGTGCAATTTGAAAGTGCCAATGAGGTTGCTAATATATGTTCGCAGTCACTAAGCAGATACAATGCTTATCTTCCAAGCATGCTTGCTCAGCGGGGTAAAGTAGCATGTTAACATTTACACAGTGTGAAAAGTGAAAAGTTGGAAGCAATTCATCTGAGTGAGCACAAATATGTAGAATGGCCAGTACTGCTATTAATAAAGCTTTGCCACTACCTAGCCTTAAAACAAATATTCAATTCAATTTTATTTATATAGTGACAAATCACAATGACAGTTGCCTCAGGGTGGCTGTCATTGTAAGGTAAATGACAGGCCCTAAAATAATACAGAGAAAATCTAAACAATCAAACATCTCCCTATGAGCAAGCACTTGGCAAGAGTGGGAAGGAAAAACTCCCCTTTAACAGGAAGAAAGGCTAAGGCTAAGAAAGGAAGGGAGACAGGACAAAAGACACAATGTGGAAGAGAGCCAATAACCTGCTATGTTATCTACATACAGACACAGACAGCAGCTTACAATAAATCAAAAGAAACAAATCTGAATGTAATGATATATTCAATCAACCTTAAAGCAGCTAAAATGCCAGCTTAATATGTTACTGAAAAGGAAATAGGAATGATGCATTCTGACTCTCAACTCAGCACGTGTTTGCTGTGCCTCATCCTTCAGCCAAGACATTCAGTACACAGAAACCATAAAAGGGCCTATTTACCTTTACCCATCACAGAGCTCATAGTTAGTGTAGGCTGCTATGCCTGCTAAAATGCTAAAAATGACCCTTTGATATATGAGTGTGGCATTTGGTGTTTGTGCACATTTGCGCAAATCTAATTACAATGGATGTCATTCTAACATTTGCATTCAAAGGCCTGGATCAAGAAGGTGTAAAAGGATTGAGAAGGAGCTGTTTGTGAGGTCATCAAATATGATACTCTAGCTCAAGGCAACTGCACTGACTCTTTCAAGTGCAGACGGAGAGGAGACAACATACAGCGGCGCCTGTCTTGCAGTCGGGCAATATTTGACAGCCTTCGCTTAGTCTCTCTTCTTCCCTCACACCCTCGTACACAAGCGATATACAATGGAAGCTGTTGCGATCCCACACAGACGCAAACATCAATGTGTGCGTTCACTGTCAGCTGGTTTCAGAAGTGAAATTATTCCAACTCTCAGGGGTCCTGTTAAGCTCTTACAAAGCCTCAGTGCGTACAGCAGGTAGATTGATTGTGACTTATTAACTGTGAGTGAGCCTAACAGAGTGCATTAAAACAAAAGGAAATGTGATATCCCCAACCATCAAGTGCTTGTTAGAGCTTTAATCAAAGCCCTACCAAATCTGCATATGGAGTCCTGGTCATGAATTCCAAATGGCATCTTTAAAAACAAGAAGAGCCCACACCACAGAGTCTTGTTACTCAAGAGGACCCTGAAGATATTTTATAAAGATCTCGCTTGGAAATGCTAGAAAAAGAAAATGCTCTGGCTTTCATTGTCATACTAATCACATTTCTCGAAGGAAGGCAGCACACGAGCTCGCTCGGTTTCTTAACTCTTCCGAAATGAGCCTGACGATCATCATTATTGCAAACTAAAAATACCTATAACTAATTTGTACGCAACTCTCATAATACGGCACCTGACCTCAATCTGATCCGGGACAAATGGTGTTTTTGACCGTTTCGTATTAAATAGCAGGCCGGCAGTCAGTGCTGAGCAGCAGTATTGATGGTAGCACCTCTATTTTAGCTGTGTGAATATGACTGAGAAGTGTAAATCACAGCTATTATATCATCTGCTCTATTCAGGCACAAAGGAGAGTGGTGGGAGATGACCGTTCCACATGCTGGCCCCAGTGGGAAGCAGAATGACAGAAGACAGAAGTGACAATGAACAGGGCAGGTAATTTTTGAAACCCTGCAGAATAAAAATTTAACTCACGCTGCACATTTAATAGCGTAAAGTTATTATGAGAATTTCTTGCTTTCAGAGTTGTCTCTTTTATTTGGGCGTTTGGCAAGTTTTAAAGGAAAGTGCTGTATTGCCTACACTGAGTGTAAGACCAACCAGTTCTTTACACGACAGATAGACACAGTTGCAGGCAAGCAAAAAGCAAGCAAAAGCCACAATCATCCTCCAGGCCATAGCAAACAGTGAGCGCCTAAGAGTCCTACAACCCAAAGCCTGGCTTAATTAATTAAAAAAAACATACTGTTATGAAGACTGGAGGCCAATCAATTGGATCAAGGTCCCTAGCTGTCCTACGAGTTAAGCAAGCAACTGGCTTTTACAACTTTCGACTCACCCCTCCCTCCTCGAGTATATCTGACTTATTTTAAGCCTTTGCTTACTGAATGTTTGCTCAGTGTCACATTCAAACAACAGCATGTCACAGTAGATGTGTTTTATGGTGGCATGGTGGACTGCAAACTGCATATCATAGATTAACAACAAGAAATTCCTGAGATATTGCGACAGATTATGGGTGCAAATTAGAAATAAATAAATAGCAGACAAGGGAACTGTTTCCAGGGAGCACTCCAAGTAATCAGAAGTTTCTTACTCATGCGGCGAATATTAAAAACAAACAAAAAAGGAAATGTACAGCGGCACTACTTATGGATCCTCATGTTTGCTAATGTCATAAGTATGTGTTTGCGTTTTCTATACTTGCAGCATCTTTCTGTATTTGCTTTGATTTTTAATGCCTTTTTACTGCCGTTGTTCTCAAATTGGTTAAGACGTTCGCTTACTTTGCTTCCTCCCCTCCATCTGCAAGTGTTTTCTCAAGTTGCAGTTTACTGAGCTCTCAGGGTCACTCTAATTATCTTTGCTGGCATAAATACATCTTTTTTTTTATTTTGTTGATTGCAGCGGCTGCATCGTTATTTTAAATACATATAAATATATTTCCAGTATTTATTTTTCTGGGTGGTAAACTACAGGAGAGTGTTCACAGCAAGGTCTGTGAGCAGCTGAGGCACTCTTTCAGGTGTGTGATGCTGCTGCTGAATTTTTTAACTGTAATTTTTCAGGGCTGTGAGCACCACAAACGAAATTCCATTTACCTACATTGTACTCAGGTGGAAGCATATATATATATATATATATATATATATATATATATATACACACACACATATATGCACTGTATCCAACGGTTCAATGTCGATACGAGTATCGTTGCACCCCTAATATATATACATATATATATATATATATATATATACACACATATATATATATACATACACATATATACATACATATATATATACATACATATATATACATACATATATATACATACATATATATACATACATATATATATATATATATATATATATATATTAGGGGTGCAACGATACTCGTATCGACATTGAACCGTTGGATACAGTGCTTTCGGTTCGGTACGCATATGTATGAACAATACAAATTTTTTTATTTATTTCAACTTTCCTTCTGCTGTCTGTGTTGAGCGCTCAGTGGATCTGCGCTCGACAGTGCAGCCTAGGCGGAGTAGTCGAACACAGATTCACTGAGCGCAGCGCAAGCTAGCGAGACAGAAGTTAAGCTCTCATTGCAACATGGCAAATTGAACCTCCCCCACCCTAATTCAGATGTGGCGTTTGGAACTATTTTGGTTTTCATGTGAAGTATGACCCTGAAGGTAAGCGCGTCATGGACAAAAGTAAAACAGTATGTCGGATGTGCCACGCAACGCTCAATTACATGGGTGGGAACTAGTGGTTAGCGCAGTTAGCTCGTTAACGTGTTGGCCGTCCAGCCCCACGCACAGGGCGATAGCTCGTTAACGGAGATTTGCCGTGTTGTGGCGTTAACGTCATTTCAACGAGATTAACGCTGACAGCACTAGTGGGAACACAATGAATATGACTGCACATTTACTCCGACATCATCCTAGTGCAAAGACAAGTGGAAGCAGACAAAAACAACAAGCACGCATGCTACAAACTTTACCCGAGTCATTTAGACAGCCGTTAGCACATGATTCTCCTTATGGGGACCTGATATGTTTAATATGCTGTTGAGAATATACTCCAGAAGAAGCGTATAGTATTGCTTTTATTTTGGAAAGAGCAATTTCTCTGTAATAAACTCTCTTTTCCAAAGATGAGTGATTTCTCGATCAGATAGATTTATTTTTTCTTACTTTGTTGTTTCAGCAACATTAAATTTAAAAACTGTACTTTTGAGTAAAAATATCGAACCGTGACACCAAAGTATCGAACCGAACCGTGAATTTTGTGTATCGTTGCACCCCTAATACATATATATATATATATATATCACCAAAAATATCTGAACGGCAAGAGAAGAGGATACATGAGAAACAATGTTTGTGGAGGGGGTTGGGTTTTTTTTGACCAGACATCTTTATTCGGTTTGATTTCAGTCATGTGGGCTTGTGAAAGCAAAAAACTTAAATTTCTCTGTGTATAAATTACAATTTTACTTTGGTCAATATCAAACGTTCTAGCTCAATAACACAATGCTGATAATCCAAACAGCTGTGTGTATTTTAAGCTGCTGTCGCACAGGTAAAATTAAAGCATGTAAAAGAGTAGATAGAAAAGGTTGATAATCTCTTGAGCAAACACAAGAAAGGAGGAAAAATAACAGGAGCAAGCACAGCTTTTCACAACAAAGTTAATCAGGCTTGCCTGAAAACAACTGAAGCTTCAGTGGATGTCTAATTGGATTAAACCAAAACAGAGGATGTGTTTTGTGTGCTGCTGTGGTGATGGCTTGACCTCTAATGGCAGTCCCTTTTTCTAATTTCTTAAGATCCCCAATCAGACTAAGACTAATGTCTTCTGGCATATCTGACACAAGGCGGCTAGACAGTTTCCAGAGAGTGACTTTTAAGTTAAAACTGAGGGGGAATTGGTCAAGGTCATTCCGAAAGACGGAGCAGCTCCAGCCGCGTAAAACTCACACAAATCACAGACTGTCTGCTCCCTCCTCTGGGGGACATTTAACCCACTCCTACAAATGACCTTTGCGGGCCACAAGTGCTGCCACTTCAGGGGTATATGTGGCAACGTACCTGCCAGGACAGCTGATGACACATTTCAAACAGAACATGCAAGCAGCTTGGCGCTTTTGAGGAGAGTTAAAAGTAGAGAAGAGGGAAAAAGGCTTACAGCTCCCTCAGGCTGCTGCTAATCTCATCCATACTGCTGCACAGGCCTTTCTGACTGTAACCTAGCATATTGTTTCAGGTCTACTAAGCTATCATCAACTCTTACACTCTATTACAGAAAGCAAACACTGGGGAAACTACATAGTCACTGTGCTGTCAAATACTAAACACACTACACATATTATTGGTGAGAGGAATTTACTGAATTCATGTAAAGCTCGGTCGCAAAAATGCAAAACTGCCAAAAACCAGACACGGTGGGAAAAAAACGATACCTCCAAAGAAGAAGGGCGACCCCTTCCTGTGCCACTTACACTAGCAAAACAGGAATGCCTTCTGTTTTGAGTGCCAACTGTAGTGCACTATCAGGCCAATCATTGAATTTTGGAAAATGCTGTGGTAAAATGCACAATGTTCTTATGCTGCGTGAAATTAACTGAGCAAATGGACAGAGAACAATCTATAGCATGGCTATGATTATCCTCTTCAGACTTACTGTGCCTCTCCTTTCAGCGTTTCTACAAACACATAGCTGTCAAACCGTCTGAGCCGACACGACCTTGGTAGAAATGCCTCTGTATTTACTGTAAGAGTGTTTTAGGATCAATTAAGTGTGTGAGCGAGTGTATGTGTGTTTGTAGGTCACTTTTTAAGCAATGCCTATCATCTGAGAAGCTGTGAGCCATCAATGACTAATGTGTCAGGCTGTCACAGTCAAGGACCTACCATATGGCGCCGGCCCCCTGCCCCCCCCCGCCCTCCCCCTTCTCTAGCCCCCCCCCCCCATCCCAATTTAAACTAATGGGTGGGCTGGGAGAAACAGCACAGCTGGGAGAAACAACACAGATAAGTAACCACACTTCCTAAGCTTAAGACAAAGCGGCTGCAACGGCATGCAAACCTGAAGCAGGTTAATTAAAAACTGTCCATCTCGGATGTACACAATCATTATATTGTTAACGTTCATCACACAAAAAATTCATGCTTCTTCTTTCAAATCAGCTCTGCAGAAATACTGTCTCCCCCTTCTGGCAGTCAGAGTAATTACCAAAGCCACTGTACTGACAGAACACATCAAATGTCCCTAGAAGTGATGTGTTATCATTTAAAACTCAAAATCTGTGTTGAGAATCTAACGCCAGCCACTAATGCAAAGATTTCAAGCTGATAGCTGTCCTTTAAAAAGATGTTGGAAAAAGAACACAAATCAGGTTCAAGTTCAAGTTCTCAGATTAGCCGTATTATTGTTCCTGCAGTCATGTTCTGTTTGATGTGATGTGTTTTCATGCCTGAGGACAGTGTTAAGTTTAGCTAGCACCAGGCCACCATGAATGAGGCTGCTTCGTTGATTGGAGACCTCCAGCCAGTGTTCTCTCTTAGAGTGTGTTAAATAACCCAACGTTCCTGGGACAATCTGCTGCAATAAGGCTGGGTAAATAAGGTTTTTGAGCCATTAAATGAACTACTACAACAGACTCTAGGATTACTGATGCACTGATAGTTCGGATTGATCAAAAGTCTTGATGATTAACTGGTTATCGATGAATCACTGACACAGCCAGAATGCAGTCTAAGTTAGAGCATAGCATGAGCTAAGCAATGTGCTCTGCCAATTACAGCAGGCTCAGACTGTTGAAGGTGGCCCAAAGGCAAAGCAGAGCTGCGGCCACCTCTCCCAGGAAGGCGTCCAATTACCACCCAATAGTGCACTGTCTGTTTGACTCATGAAAACACATGACACACATGAGAGACCTCATAGATTTACCTGTCTTTCTGGCACAGTCTCACATCCCACCCTGTGCTTTTCTGTTTTGTTTTTTTTAGTATTTTTCAATCATCTCTGTTGTGCCTCACCTCTTCAATTTCTTTCTTCTTGACAAAAGACTAGTCGAAAGATAATGACCAAGAGAAATTGAGGTAAAGGAGAGCGTTTTCCAGTGCTCCCTTTCAACTACGCATCCTCTTTATAGGAGAGTCAGAAGCAGCTGATGTGACCTAACCTTGCCGCCACATGGTGACTACTGTGCCAGCCCTACCTGCATTCCTGCTGATGAGACGCAGGCCACGACAGTCCTTCAGCGTCTCTCCCTAGTAGGAGGCACTCCACTGATTTTTTTTTTTCGTTTTCCCCACTTAAATCTCCCCAAAGTCACTTTCAAAGTCCGTATTTAATAATCTGCCAGTAAGGAGACGTGTCACAGGTCAAGCTGGCCAAGTAGAAATAAAGCTGTGAATGATTACGCTATAGTCATACTAAGGAAAACAGTAGTTGGAAACAACAATAAACTTCTGATCATTTGCCGTTAGTGGTCTGAGACGAGGATCATGTCTGTAACCCCTGTCAGTCAGGTGCTAAAGTGAATTTAGCTATAACCTCACAGATTTGAAACAAAGTGCACCACAAATATTGAGGTAGTTGGCACAGGACTGTGATTTTAACTGGAAAATGACAGGTGCTTAATAAATGTGCTTTTATATAGGAATAAAAGCAGAATACAAACAGTTTTTAACCAGTTGAGTAAAGTGCCTGATTGCAGAGACATGAATTTTAAATTGTAGATGAATTGCACTCATCAGTGCAGACTGTCTGTGTTTAAAAATTAGACTGCAATTTTTTTGCACTTCTCCAATCTGTCTGAGAGTGATTGCTGTCAGTCTGAGTCAAATTGCAATTGTTTGAAGACAGGCTGCCTCCCAATAGGCGACCTGTGCAATCACCTTGCCACTGAAAGCGGCTGCCAAGAGGTTGAGAGTGTTGCATAGTCGACCGCCGTTGGCCACCGAAACTACTTTGCTGAAAGCAGAAAAAAAAATCAATGCAAACCATCAATTTTTCCTAGACACAAAGAGGTAGCTGCCCTGTTTTTACTGTAGTGTGACTGAGCTGTTAGCTGATATCTATCTTTAAAAATACGTCGACCAGGTTTGAACTAAGAAAGTTTTATCTCTGTCTGACTAATAATGGATAATTAATTAGCAATCATTTAAAGTAGATCAGTGAAACAGAAATGATTTTTTAAATAAAGATTTTACAATAATACGTCGGCACTGTAATTATGTGATTGCAGTAGGGCTGCCACGATTAGTCGATTAGTCACGATTACGTCGACTATCAAAATCATCGAAGGCTAATTTAATAGTCGACGCGTCGTTTGAAGATCCTGAAAGACGCAGGCATAAGTAGGTTTTAAGAGTGTAATAACGGACTGAAACGGGACAGACATGACTGGGGGATAGGACAGGGAGAAAGAATGAAAGAAAGAGAGGGAGAGAAAGAAAACCAAAGGGGAGAAGAGACGGTGAGAAGGGGGGGAAGAAAGGAAAAAACAAACAAACAAACAAAACACCTGGATCACCTGTATGGAGAAAAAAAAACAGAAGAGAAAGCAAACAACAAAGAGCAACATAATAAAAACAGCACCATCACAATAAACTAGCTCGCAGTAGATAACAGTAAATACTAAATAATAAACGATATTGTGCAGCACGCAAGATAGACAGCGCACAATGTGCTTTGAGGCAGCAGCCAAGAAAGGTGTAGTCCGCGTCTGTGAACACCCGTGTGTACACCTGTGTGCATACCTGTGTGGATCAGCATGCTTGTATTCCAAAGGTTTCTCCATGTAACGATCTGCTAGGGAGTGTGGGGAGCCATAGCCCCGTCCACCAGGGTATGAAGCAGGTATGGAGGAGATCCAGGCCCCAGAGTACAAGGACCCGAGGAGGACCACCAAAGGGGGGGGAACCGTGCCACCCTCCTGGGAAGAGCTGAGTAGAGCCCCAAAGGAGAGGTCACCCCGCAGCTACGGAGCAGAGGCCAGAGGGGGTTGCAGTGGCGTGCCCGCGGGCTCTGCCGGCAGCCAGCTGCGCCAGAGAGGACCGAGCTTCAGGCCCAGAGGCCAGAGGCCCGAGGGCATCCCACCCCCCGGAAGGAGCCCAGCCGGGCCACAGGCGCCAGGCCCCGCCAATCGGCCACCAGGAGTGAGCCGGTACATGCATGAGCGCCCAGCCCCAGACGACAAGGACCACCAACACACCAACGTCTGAGGGCATCAGCCACCGGCAGGGAGTGTGGTGAGGGGAGATAGGCCTCCGTACTTTGGAGGGCCTGAGATGTACCCAGAGAGGTTGAGTCTAAGACCCAACCTGACATATAGACACAGACAAACAGGCACACGCGGACACAGACGTGCATTCCCACCCCCATATGCACAACCATATGGGGGTGTCCCGTTTGTAGCAACCGAAAATAAAATAAATTCATAATTATAATAAAGGTCAATCAAATGGACCAATATGGCAAGGCCATGATGATCCACTTGGTAAAATAAATCCGCTTGGCATCTTTCTTGGCCTTAAGACAACAATTCTGACGGCTAAAGATCCAAACGGGACACAAAAAAAAATAAATAAATAAAAAATAACGGACTGAAACAGAAGATGGCAGCAATGCATCTACGAGGATGCCAGCTGCCGTTAAACCCCGAAGAAGAAGAAGCACCCTCTGGTATCGTAGCTATGTCCAAATTCAAGGGCCGCATCCTTCAGAGGCCGCATTTGTAGGCCAATTACGTTACAGCGACACGACGAAGGCTGTCCAAATTCAAAGACTCCTCCAACTGCGTCCTCTTTTTCCCCAGATTTGAAGGATGGGTCTGGTGTAAAACCTTCTTGGCCCAACCTATCCCAGGATTCATAGCGTGGCTCAGCCAATTCCCGTTTCCAACAATGGTGGCAGCTACTCAGTTTTAATATTACACTTATTTCTCTTTCTGGGTCACAAAATAAACTTTTAACATATTTCCAGGCGAGAATGTAGCTGTGTAAATTTCAAATATCTGCTCGGTTTATCAAGATATCAGATATTTGCAAAAGTGCACCGACGTACTCCGACGTTTTCGGAGATGTCTGTTAGTCACCAGCTCGATAGCTAGCCAGGAGCTCGAGGGTCACTAGAGCCGCCGAGAACGGCACATCATTTTCAGATCACCGCGGTCTTTCGCTACTCAGGTTAAACGTAACATATAAATCACTTAGATAACCTAAAAATTTTATTATTTGGCTTTTTTTTAGTGTTTTATTTGTTCGTGAGTAAATCAGTTTGGCTGAGATTAAAGTTATTAGATTAGATTAGATAAAATAAAACTTTATTAATCCCCCGGGTGGGTTCCTCCTTTGTTTTCACACAGCTGAATAAACGTCAAACAGAAAACTGATTAAACAGAAGTGTGAGATGGTCGAGAATTTACACCAGATTACATCTGATTAGTCGACTAATCGCAAAAATAATCGCTGACTAGTCGACTATTAAAATAATCGTTTGTGGCAGCCCTAGATTGCAGTCTATACAGATAATATAAAACCATGGAAATGCATTATCAATAAAAATAACAACACTAATAACAGCAGTAATGTTTAAGAATTTCAAGTTATGCTTTTAATCCAAAACATACCGCACATACATCTACAGACACACAGACAAAACATTATTTTCGAACAGTATTTGCACAGAGCTGCTTTGCTCTGTTCTGCGATGCATACAACGCCACATTTTCAGCACCAGATAAGGCACGTCACATTCTACACAACAGATTAGCCGTGATGGTGGATGCCGTGTCCAACAGATTCACTAAGACTTCCATTTGCCAATGGAACCATCAACCCTTTTCCAGTGACACAGCCTTGGCCCCATTCGAACCTTTCAGTCGCAAGTGTGTCAGCCATGCAAAATGGAGAACAGATGTGGTATATGGGCAGAGTAATATAGTCTTACACTTCCTCCACTGCACCTGATGATATGGAGCCAATAGGGGCATTTGTCAAATGCAATCAGGTGTGATGGAGGGGAGAGATAGGGGGAGGACAGAAAAAGAAGGAGGGAGTGGGGGACTGAACAGCTTGAGCCCTGTCAAAGTCTCTTCAGAGCATCAGCTGTGGGGACACTAAGACCAAATAACAAAGCTACCCCTGAAAAGAGTGAGCTCTGCTCCGAAAGGAGAGTGTCGCTTACAAGAAACCCTAATCACACCGGAGAGAAAATCAAAATCTACTCACAGCACTCTTTATTTCCATGAGGATATTTAAATTTGGATCATTTACAGAGCATGCTACATTCAAAAAGCACAAAATTTCCAAAATGCCATAAGGTCATATCTTAATAAAAGGGAAGAGACACACGCTGTTCATTTCTCTGTGAACTGTGGCGCTATCTCGTTTCTGCTGCTCGTTTCTGAGCCTATAAAAAGGTCCACAAGGTCAGAATAAAGGCCAGTCTAGTCCCTCGAGCAGGGCACTTGAATGGAAAGTCTGAATCTGATTTACGCTTTGGCCACATGTGCAAGCTGCCAATGCCTGGGCAACCAGCCAGACAAGAGAGGAAAAGTAGAGGAGTGTGTCAGTGATGATGAAGGTAGGAATAAATGCAGATACTGACACAGTATTACAAATACAAACTAACAGTAAAAAAAAAGGCAAAATGAGAATGAGAACACAGGGCATTTGAAGATATTAATAATGAACATGATTGTTAGCAATCAGATCTAAATCAACTACTTTGTGTGAGAGCTTTTGTCTGACATGGGTAACCAAATCAGCCTTAACTCGCTGGAAGACGTGAACCACGTCTGTGACGTGTCACAATCTGAAACTCCATTTATACTGACAACTTCATCTCCTTTATGTAAATGGACGATTGCATCTTTTTTGTATCTGTTTTATCCTCAAACCAGATGGCAATGTGGCAATTTAGTTAAATGATTTCCAATTAAAAGAGAAACGCTATTGCAATACAAATGTCTTTTCTCCACATTTAACCAATATACAGACATAATTCTAATGTATGTGCCACATTGCTAATTCAAATCTGTTGCGACATGAGACGACTTCCATGCTGTGTAAATGCCATTCACTTTCCGAAGCGCATCATGTGCTTATCAACATTCTTTTTAGAGAAATGTTTGCCAAAAAGAAGAAAGAAAATTGCCAAAGATGGAAGAAAAAAGTCACAAAGATAACAAAGGTGCTAATTACCATAGAGACAAAAAATAAACCCAAAGAAACTGGATGTTCATTTTGCAAACATTGCTTAAATTATATAAGACACATGTTAAGTAAGATGTTGGTCTCTATCGCTAAATTCCCCTTCGTGACCACTGTAGAAAGGTCATTTATTTTTGTAACTCACCCACATAAACCGTATTAGGGTTTAAACTTACACATCATGAGGGTATGACTTCATCTTACTAGAACTCTAAAATGTTTCTGTGTTGTTGGTCTGGGTTATTTCAAAAGGGAGTTATCTGATAATAATATAGCTTGCTGTGAAGTTCATGAAGTACATCATTCAGATTGGCTTAGAGAAATATTTGGTAAATGGCCTGTATTTGTATAGCGCTTTACTTAGTCCCTATGGACCCCAAAGCGCTATACACTACATTCAGTCATGCACCCATTCACACACTGGTGATGGCAAGCTACATTGTAGCCACAGGTGCCCTGGGACACACTGACAGAGGCGAGACTGCCGGACACTGGCGCCACCGGGCCCTCTGACCACCACCAGTAGGCAACGGGTGGAGTGTCTTGCCCAAGGCCACAACGACCGAGACTGTCGGAGCCGTGGCTCGAACCGGCAACCTTCCGATTACAAGACGAACTGCCAACTCTTTGAGCCACGATCGCCCTGCTGATTTATATTGCTAAGTATAAATCAGCAGTGATCTATATCTGATTGATACCCGCATATAGTCTGTGGATGCACACTGCTAACCAAGCTTGTGCTAGCTTAATTCCAGTTTTCAATAGATAACTTCTCAACATCAGCGTGGATACATCTATCTGTTATATGCAGTCTATGCATACCAGTGAGTCTCACAGCAAAAATGTCCGTATACACACACACACACACACACACACACACACACACACACACACACACACATGTATAAGACAAAACAGATCAGACAACAACACAAAGAAGCGATGTGGTTTTGGTGATAGCACAGTGATTCAGTGTTTATTGGAACCACCATAGCACAACAGAAAATACACTGTAATCAAAGAATTTACTGACAAGACCTGAAAGGAACAAACTAAAGATCACATACATTGAGTGAACAAAGGCTGTGAAAAAAAGAAGCATGTTTCTCCCCAAAGAATAAAGGAGTATCTGTCACTATTTGTTAGCAACGAGCCTGACTCCCACAGGTTTAAAGCTTGTATGTGGAAATTAATATGTTTGTGGACCAACATAGCAATTCCACATTGGTAAATAAATGGGATAAAAGCACATCCAGTCCAATGCATATCAAGACTAACACAGTCACTTTGCAAACCAGATGTCCAACTTTTATTTCAAGAAATAAATTAACTCAAAAGTTGTGTCTTTTCTAATGAGCTTGCTTTGTGCTTTTTCATGTGCAATTTCATTTTCCTATTAAGATGTACAATAGTTTGAGCATGTCACTTCTACCCACATATCAGCTCTGCTTTAAACAGTCTAAAGCAAGCACGGCACAAGCTGATGGCAAAATGTCAATTGCTTCCCGAGTCTGATTTGTCTAGAAACAACACACTTAATTTGAATGAATTAAAATATCAAAATACTTGAAGTGTGTGCCAACTTGAAGGGGACACCTTCTGTTTTCCTGGTTTGCTCTGCTCAGAAAGTCAAAAACAAACCAACCAACATGAAGGACACTGAAAG
Organism: Perissodus microlepis; assembly: GCF_051167445.1. Classification (NCBI taxonomy): domain Eukaryota; kingdom Metazoa; phylum Chordata; class Actinopteri; order Cichliformes; family Cichlidae; genus Perissodus; species Perissodus microlepis. The sequence continues at coordinate 8,487,833 of NC_140470.1, forward strand.
CCTGATGTATATTTCTCGGTAACTTGTACAGTTTGAAATATGGCAAAATTGTATATCACTATGTGACAACCAAACATCGGTGCTGGAGAATTTTATTTAGAAACAGCTATAATGTCAGAGCAGCTCTAGTTTTTTGATAGCCCAAGGCTATTTTTGTCAATGAAAGCAAAAATTTTTTATACACAATTATCCTCCTATTCAATGCAGTGAGTTGGCAGCTGGATGACTTGCTGGCAGATGATTTAATGCAATCAACTCGACACTTGAGCACAATAACGCCTGTCCTTTTAGTCTTCCCCTCATATCACATTCACATGAAGTTCTAATCAAATCAAATAAAAGCTGTTTCACATGTAATTCTGCCTCTTCTACCCACCCACTCATACTATGACAGAGTTTGCATGCTAAGAGTTCCTTTTAAATTAAACTTTTTTTATTTTTTATTTCTTTAGGAAATGTTGTTGTCCTCTCTGGTACCACTAGATATTTAAAAAAAGGAACTAAAAAGAGGTCTGCACACAAACCCATAAAAATGTTAAGTGACACTAATTTGGTCAAACCAATTCACTGAATTTAATGAAATACAATTTCTGCTGGGACAATATTCACACCAGTTGGTCTGTGTGTCAGTGGGAAGGAGCATTAACATATTCCCGTGTATCATGAACACATCCAACACAGTTTGCTTCGCCCAAAATTCTGGAGGGAGAGGGGGGGGAAAAAGAAGCTGTGATTTAACTGAACAGAATCACATATGCAAAGCAGTTAGCGATTCCAGCGGAAATGGGGCTGTATATTCAGTCGTGTTGTGACACACGCCTTTTTCTGTCTACATAATTTTATTTTAGCGGGTAACTCATCTTTAAAAAGGGATGACTGCTCCTTGGTGGCTTTTACAATGTGTGTTCAGCTGGAAGAGACTGATGCTGGGCTGGCAGTAGGCTTATCAAAAACAAGTTGAGGCAACCCTCCAGGAGGCAAGACGGAGAGAAGGATAAAATCTATGCTTCTGCTCAACTAACCATCAAACCTAATTACCTGTGGACAGGACTTATGGGCCACATGTTGGGTTCAAAGTTTCCTGATCTGGAAGTGACTTGGAAGAGGCTTTAGTGTGTGTGTTGTGTGTGTGTGTGTGGGGGGGGGGGGGGCGAGGGTGGTCAATGTGTCCGTGACCAAAAGATTAAGCTGAAAGACAAGACTCGGTGCCAGATCTTGGCTCTATGCCATTAGTTCAATCAAGCAGACTTATTTAGCTTTTAGACAATTCGACCAGAACCCTGAGATACCACTTCAGAAAATAAGCTAAAGATTATTCATAGCATGGCAGCTAAGATAGGGATCTGTCACTCTCGAGCATCGTATACACGTCCGCTTGCTCAATACATTATTCATTTCTAAGGGGGTAAGCACACTGTTTAGGAAACACACAGACACAAACACAAAAAGGTGTAGAAATAACAGTAAATCAAACATAGAGGTCAGCAGAGCCAAGGAAAATGGATGAAAGCATAATGACTGCCATGTAGACACATAGACCTGGACACTTGTGTGGTGCTACCAGCATTTATGAAAAGGCTGCCTTAGAAATCCGCCTAAAAATAAAACAAAACTACAATATGCGTCACTGTTAGTCCAACCTTACCGTGACCCCATAACCCAAACTAAGTGCTTTTTAACAACTAGAAAAATGTCTCAAGTAATTACTGATCACCTAAATGCACCACCGAGAATCACTGACAAGTGCTACTGACAATATATTACATTTACCTTTGCACTCATCTTTACAAGTTCTGCATGATTTTATATTCTGCCAGCTTCTTGTATGTCATCTATACTTTTTTTAAATGGAAAATGCAAAACAAGAAAGATGCTTTTAACCGTTTGTGACATGATATACCTTATCTTAATCTCCATCATTATCTGTGTCTTTCCCCATCTCTCAGTATCACAGAAATACATACAGTGGTTATTTACACAAAACTGGCTTAACAGCCCCACCATCTACCACTGATTAAAACTGATCTGCTGGTACAAGGTGTGACAGAAAGAAAAATCCACTGCTCTGTAAATTTCTTATTTTCATGTCCATCTCTCTTGTGGGGGATTCAGAGTCGAAAGAAATATAGGACCAGGATTCTCATTATTTCATAGTGATTTTCTTTTCTGGCTAGCGGTGTTTACCATTCATACTGTAGGTGAGACCCTTGGTAAAGATGCAAAAGACTAAAAGTTAGCTCCAGCTTAGGGTCTTTGACATTTCAGATGAGGACTTTTATCCACATTCTGAAGACCACTGATCCCAATTTTGACACCACTGGACAGAGTCAGGCTAGCTGTTTCCCCCCTGTTTATAGTCTTCCTGCTAATCTAATCTAAGCTTGTGGCTGGAGCCTTATATTGAATGGACAGACATCAATTTTCTTATCTAGCTCCCCACTAGAAAGCAGATGAGTGTGTTTCCCAAAATGCTGAATGATTTCTTCAAGGAGATTTTAGTTCACCTTAAAAGCAGCAGACAAGTGACCGTCAAATCTTTGTTTAATCACTTTCCCCCTGCACCAGGTAGATCCATGAAAGCGATGGTGGACGTTGCTGACTTTCACAGTTGCCTCAAGAAAGAATGAGCTTTTGTTAATGTCAGAGGGGGATATATACTGACTTTAATCATCACAAAAAGGCTTTAGAAATAAACAGCAAGCTAGCTATTACTTTACCTGTACGTTGCCCATTCAAGACATGCTGGTGGCTGTTTAAACAGCTGATAATTAGAGCAGGAAAGAAAACCCCAGCCCAACGTACTGCTATCCAGTGTGGCAGGCAAATCTTGATATTTGTTATTTTAAAAGTGTGTTCTGCCTGATTCAAACACTAAGAAATTGCAAACTGTATCAAATTCTTCTGCTTGCTTAGAAATTTAAATCTAATCTAAAATCCATTTCATGCAGGTTTAAAAATAAAGTAAAATAAATGAAATGTTTAAATTTATGAAATTTAATCCTAGGCTTCAACGTTTTAGCCACTGTTAATCTCTCTAGCTTTTTCTAGCCATTCGTTAGCTCTAACTATTCAAACATATAGTTGGACGAGTTGACTTGCTGTAACTCAAAACAACAATGTCAGGCACATAATCAGGGGTCCATTTATATCTGAGTGAATTTCTTTGCAGTGCTTGAATGTGTGTGCGTCTTTTTTAGTGTAACATGTAGTAGATGAGTCATTTCACATCAAGTGTGCTGCTGCTATAAATGAACAAATTAAATGTTCACACACAATTTACAGATTTTTCAGTAGATACAGTTTAACTTACAATGAGTTTATGCATATAGATAAATTCTAAAGGGGACCTGTTATGCTCTTTCCGAGCCCTGTATTTTTTCTTTAACTCTACTAGTGCCTCTTTGCCTTTGACTGTGTAGTATAATAATTGTCTGAAGCTGAATTTTTATGAGATTTTTTTTCCCGCTTAATATGAGCATCCACCATTATAGGAGTACATTTAACAGTAAAGTACAGTATATATCTTTTGAAATAGTTTGTGTCCCTGAATTGTCTATCCTCCCCTGTTTCTTACTGAAATTCTTCTGAATAGGTCCCCTTGTTGGTCCTCTAGTCACATGACTTGCTTTAAGTTGTATATTTATTTGGGGGGAAAACATCTGTATGTCACTCTTTCATCACCTTTTTTTCAATGTTTCACAATGATTCACAGATATGTTTTGCACCCCTGCTCTAACCTAAGGCCCAGGGGCCAGAATTGTGCCGCCAAAGACTCCAATCTAGCCCACTGGATGGCTTTGTAAAATGTAATGGATAGGATAAATTATGAATGTCTAACTGTATTTTCATAAGGGTTACAGCTTTTCACTACTCATAAAGACCTCCCCCATTGCCATTCATACTCCTGTTTTCCTTCTCTCACTCCAACCGGTCGCAGCAGATGGCCGCCCCTCCCTGAGCCTGGTTCTGCCGGAGGTTTCTTCCTGTTAAAAGGGAGTTTTTCCTTCCCGCTGTTGCCAAAGTGCTTGCTCATAGGGAGTCATATGATTGTTGGGTTTTTCTCTGTATGTATTATTGTAGGGTCTACCTTACAATATAAGTGCCTTGAGGCGACTGTTGTTGTGATTTGGTGCTGTATAAATAAAATTGAATTGAAAATACACTAAAACATGAACAATGGAAAGACAAAGAGGTCCCATTTTTCACCTTCCACTTTGCATTTCTGTCACGTCTGGCACTGAGCTAACAGAAATCTTTCTATAATTTTAGATTTATTTCTTACAATTGAAACCCAAAGAGTCTGGCAGACCTCTTTTATTAACTACACTGACATTTCTTTATTACGTAAACCAAAAAAGAACAAAACTGAAATTTATTGTTGAAATTGCACTTGTTTTTCTTATATTAAAATGTATAAGAGTTTAAATGTGTAGTTAAAATGATTTACTCTGACAGAAAAGGTAATTTCACTGGTTCAGCTCACTCAAGGGCTGTATGTGACCACGTAAAATTTCGAGTTTGACATTTCTGTGTTAGAGCATAACATGTCCAGCTTGTTAGCTTTACAGTATAAACTCACACATTTTGAAATTTTGTTTATATGCCTGATACACATGTTCAAAATCCTTCTTCAACAGGAATGATGGTTATTAACAGATTAACAGTCTGTTACTAATGAATGCCTTGCCACACTGATTTGCTTATTCACCGTAGTGTGTTAAAAACATCGGTAAACTAGCACAGAACTGTGAGATATATTCACATATCTCAGAGGATAAGTCTTAGTACCTTTTGTGATACACCGACCACTTGTGTAGAAACATGAGGCAATAATGTTTGTTTGTTGTCCTCTTTTATTGTTTGTTTTAACTGTCTCATGTTTTTATTGACTGTGAAGCACTATGGTCAACACTGTTGTTTTAATATGTGCTATATAAATAAATTTTGATTTGATTTGATTTGATAATGGTTATGCTAACAACATGTTAACACTGTCACTTTTTAACAAAACATATTCACTACAGAAAATGAACAAACTCTCAAAAATATATGAGAACAAAGAATACAACAGAATCAGAGAAGAGCTGCATAAGAGAAAGCACGTTAGAAAGAAAATGACAACTTCTGCAATTAGATCTTTTGCTGAAACTACAGTTTTCATTGCAATTACCCTCTTTTGTTTGGCCTACTTACTCTGCTTCAACTAAATATTTTTCCAATCAGTCTTGTCACTACCAATGTAGCTTCAAAATGAAACCTAACAAGCAATTTCTAATAACTTTATTTAATGGTTCACATTTCTCCTTAAGTCTACATAATCTAACACTTTTAGAAGAACTGAGGATACTCAGACACACATACACATGCAGGAATGAGCTGTAAGTGTTTTTGCTAAGTGAAACCTTTGAGACTTACTTAGCCCTTCACATCAAACCACAGCACATTGTGTACATTTTCATGTAAGAACATTTATCTGGTGATTTCAAGAAGGCAGTGTGTAGGAGGCACTCATAACATGAGCTGGAGCTGCCTGTGGACCTGGTCACACACAGCAGTAGGTGGCTAAAGAAGGAAAAGCAAAGGGCCACTTGAAGTCAACACTTATACTGAATTCACATACTATATGAAAGACATATATACTGTCAGTGTTGTGGAAAGGAAGTTATAGCCAACTCTCACCGCAATGCAGTATTCTTTCCACACTTTTGTCTCGTCTTAATTTTCAAAGTATATCAAAGAAATATTATTCAACATGATTTTGAAGCTTTTGTTCTTTTACTACTGTTTGGCTACTGATGGCTGTTTTATTCTGTTTGTCATATACTTGTAAAATGTGACTGGCTGTTTAGGCAGTGGCTAAAGTGGGATAAATCCATGCAGAGGACAGCACAAATGATCTGTACAGCTCTGAGTATCACTTTATATGTTGGTAAGAAATGTGCATTGTCATCATTTGAGCTGTACTGTGTCAACAGCTTGTTTCGCAGGTGTTGCTGAGTCATGCTCTATAAAAAATGTCAGACGAGGGCGAATCTTTTTTTAAAGGGATTTAAACCCTGTCTATCCATCTACCTATATATCTATAGAACACACACATAGCATATACCGAAGCATATTTCATAGGCATCTGGGAAATAAAGCTCATTTTGAGTCTCAGAAGTGCTCTCCCACATAAGATTCCCTGAGGACTAGACCACAGTTTGCAAAGCCGAGGTGTCCACCTCCACACCAGTCTGATGGTGAGACCGCTGCAAATTACTCATGACACTTCCTCTGATGACATTTTTAAAACCGCTTCCTCTGGTGAATGGCATCTCTGCCCCCTTCCAACCATCTATCCACCACCACCATCAACACTCCACCCCAACACACACATTAATTCCCCGGTCTACTCGTGTCACAAGAGAGATTGCTGCCTCCTGCCTTCACCTGATTGACCCCCTTTGAGCAGGTGCTGGATCTGATCCAATCACAGTCAATCTTTTTTTAAACATTTCATTCTTTAAGCAGAACAGGGGCTCAAAATTCCATCATTCAATGACCCGATCAGTCGCCGATAACACAATCAAGCCAATCCCGGCTTATCCCCGGGGAAGCCATTTCAGGAGGGACAGCTGGGAGATGAGGCTACAGACCTACAGAAAGGTGTCAATCTCCCTTGATCCACAGCTCTTTTTCGTGAGCCGCCTATACTGCACAGCATCTAGTTGTTAAAGACCACTTGATATTGTGCTATTACTTAGTGCTCTAAATTCTATTTAATCCTCTGTTAAAGGTCTGCAGCAATCTGCAGTAAAGACATATGCATTAACACATGCACACGTTCACTCTCTTACACAAAGACATACACTCAAGAAACGCTCTCAGACCTGCAATAGATCTCAATTTTTTTACGGCCATTTAAAAGCTACTCTATTGAAAATGTTGCTGGGCCACTGGGCAAATAAAGGTCGAGGGGGATATGAAATAGTTTGTCTTACGGGCCCCTTCCCCCCGTGTGTCCCTGCAGTACCGCGGCCATATCCACATTCATAGCCAATTCATTTATATTGCACTGCCCTTCTCATTGCTAGTCTCAGTCACTAACTACAAGTGACTGCAATGAGATTGAAGCTTCTGGCTAAATCTCCATTGCAAGGCACAAGCTCCATCATTGCTGCTCTGATCACTCCTTATAATCACTGGAACCAGACTATATCCTCGGCTGATTGGGGGAGTCACTGCAGAGAGGAAACAATCACAGAATGTCAGCAGATGATGGACACCGAGACGATGGAGTAGTGGTGGTCACTGTGAGCTACCATGTAAATGGCATGCAAATGTGCACCTGCACCAGCCGAGGAAGTGGAATGAAGAACTGTGGCCTTTTGATTAGGTTCCTTTCCCTCGCATGAAGTGTACTTTTCTGCAATGATCATCCATGTCTGCCATTTCAGCCAATGAACATGTTGAACATGTGAACAAGCCCAAAGTGCAATTAATGTGCATGCTAACGGTTTCTATTTTAAGCTCAGTGGATGGGTTGTTGAAAGAGCCTAAGTGCCATCGTAGGTTAAATTTAATCTAAAATCAAACAGATAAGACAGGAGTGATGAGATCAATTATTATTTGTGATTTGCAATCTCTGAGCACTGATTGAAATGGGCTCTGCGAGAACGGCATGCCACAGTACTCTATATTCTATAATGATCATTGTCATCAGGGCTGCTTTTTTTCTCTGAATACCTGAAAACCTTGAATGTCTTTAAGGACCCTGGGCAGGTATGCAAAATTAATTCATACGGTCTTTACAGGCGGTCACAGAGTTATTTTTTTGCCATTTACAAAATCTAAGGGCACGCAAAATGTCAGCCGTGGTATTAGATTACCAGAGCCACAGAACAAATTTCATGCACTAACCAAGGAATCTTTTTCCGATGCCTGCATTTTAATTCTGCCTCTCATCTGCTTCCTTTCAGTGAAAGTATAAGAGAAGTATGCAGCTAGTTCCCTAGCCAAGGGTGAAACAGCACATAGCAGCTCTCGGCTGGGAGAAGGCGCTCTGACAGTGATCTTTCCATCAGTTCACTCATCCTTCCAGTGTCCTCCAACACAAGCCATCACTCTAGCAGTCACATCTCTCATCTGCCATTTGTTTCTTCTTTTTTTTCACTGTAAGACCACTGCTGTATTTTATAACTCAGTGATAAACTATGTGTCTACCTTTATTGCTCCTGAGCCCAGTGGCACTGAATTGGTTAAGCGCCTCCTTCTCCTGCTGCCACTGAGCTCCACCTCCAGGATCTGGCTCTAGACCAGTGGAGCAAGAGACCTAGGACCGCCTAAACATAAAAGGATGATTGTGGCAGCCCAGTGACATGGAAGCAAGTAGTTCTGATGAAACTGACCGTCAGCTTCAGGTCTGCAGGAACTGAGTCAGTGAGCTGTAGTTGTTTCAGCTCAGCCAAATAAAGGCACTATGAGACGCACTCAAAGCCGATTACAATAAACCAATGAGGAAGCATTAGCCAACACAGCTAACTAGGACTTTAACTGCAGGGAGAGCTCGTTTGAGGCCAGGGCAGGCCTCAGGTTGCACACCGCATGCAAATTTCTGAGGTGTCAACAAATGTACTCCCATCTTTAATCAAGTGCCTACGTCAGCGACATTTTGGTGACATCGGCATACTATTAGAGTTTGGAAAATGATAATGACATACTTGCTTAAGTCCAAAACAAAATTTTGAAACATGAAAACTTTATTATTTCAGTTCTTTTGAATCTAGACAGCAACCCAACAGATATAGTTTAAAGGAAAACTTTGCATACCAATTTATGCATGCAAATTTCTTTTAGTTAAGTACTTAACTAAATATATGTGTCTGAGCATGCCACACGATGGACTACTGCCTATCAACTGCATGGTCACAACACATTTATTTATCTTGTCGATCTTGCTGGCAGAAAACAGGCAAACCTGATCTGCTGGCTTCTTTGAGGGCTCACATTAAAGCTAGTGTAGAGACCGAGATGTTGCTCATGCGGTCTAAATCGCAGTGGAGAACGTTAGCTTGACAGGTGGTGCAGTACAGTGATTAGGACTAAGGCTTTAATGAATTTCCAATCATCAAATTAACTTCTTGCAGTAATCTTATTAATGACAGATCCATCTACACAGCATTCGGTGGGAAATAGCTCAAACCTTGGTCGCTGTGACACCACTGTGCAGGGCAGAAACAAAAGCAGTCTGCAGGGGGTTGTTGTTGTTGTGCAAACTACAGACAAAAGCAAAGGCAGCTTTGACGAGTTAAATGAATTAAGAATGCTTACAAGTGATTGTGCATATTGCAAACGTAGCAATATGAGATTAAAAAAATGGGAAAAATGTCAACAAGAAAGGTCTAAATATGAGGGGAAATGACCAAAAGTGCTATATGTAAAGGCTAACAGTCTTTTCTTAAAGTCTGCACAGTAGCACATAGTGCACAAACAGCACAATGATTAATTTGACTTTATTGCAAGACAGAAATAGCAGCAGCAGCCTCCAGTTAAGAGTCCTTGAATATAAAGGGAGGCCAGGCAGTACTGATAAGATTGTCTCATCTGGCTTGCAGGGCTAAAGTGCAGTGTGCAGCCTGGGAAAAAAGAAAAAAAATTGAAGGCAGGATGTGGCTACTATTAGGCAGGTAATGGGATCCATCTGAGATGCATTAGAATCAGTCAAACACAACCACACTTCAGTTCCATTCAAATGACTGTCACAATCACTTCAAATGCACACCTCCAGCATGTACTGTAGGTGACAAAAAAGTGTCTCTGGCTGTGGAGCAGCTCCTCTGAAGTTGTGCCAGGCTCAGGCACTTTCCTAATAGTGACGGCTGGGAGAGTGGCAGTGAGACTGATGTGCATGAGAGCTGTCAGCCTCTGCCCATAACAAATGCCACATCTCCACCGTGACAGAATGGAGACAGAAGGGAGGGACTGAGGTGGGAGGGAGAGGAGGTGTGGAGGTTACAGACAAAACCTGTGACCCAATTGTGGCCACACCAGCTGTTTCTCCTTCACTGCCTCCCAACCACCGACTTCTCTGCAGACCACATCCTGCTAATTGGCGACATAGCACACACATACACGCGCATATATATATATATATATATATATATATATATATATATATATATATATATATATATATATATATATATATAGACAGAGGAGTTGCTAAATAATATCAGTGAAATGGCCTGTTCCCAGTGAGAAAGAACATTCGCTGGTGCCTTAAGCTGAAGTTCTCTGATGATTGATAAGTGTTTCAAAACAGACTTCCCAGAAATATAAATGACTAGCTGCCCTGCCACCATGCTGGCTAATGTCCCCCTTGACATGCACATAGGCTGACAGACAGAAAGACGGACTGATGGCTGACTGACAGACTGACACACATACTGCCACCAAGATTCTATGAAGGGGAAACTGAATTAATTGGTTTTTCCTTCTGTGGATAAGTCTTCAGAGTGGTGTGTATGTGGCGATAATGGTAGGTTGCACTGACAGGCAGGTTATTTAATAAATCCTGGGATGTGTAAGGCTGAAAGAAAGGACACACACAAAACAGAGAGAACCACTTTCTTTTTTTTGCTCTGTATCTTGTCTGCCATAGCCCCAAGTATCAACCTCTGATGTTCTTTTTTTTTTTGTGCCGAAGACACTCAAACGCGCTCGTACGCACACATATGTACGTGTACACGTATACGCACACGCAGCCCTAATCACGCACCCACATAAATACACTTAATCGCTGACACACTCACGCATGGCAAGAGCAGTACTGCTAACACATCCAAGCATGCACAAGTAGGCTATAAAAGCACACACAGAAACATGCACAAGATCTCGCTCAATCAGTCTGATTTGTTTGTTTCCTCCTAAGCATTTGAGGATTCCTCAAGGAGGGAAAAAACTTTGTATAATCAAGTCAATTATGTCATTCAATCAAGTCGAAAATCATTTCGAGCCCTTTCTCACATCCATTGATTGCAAAGTCGTGCTGAATATTTGCTTGCTGCGTTCTATTGTGCAAATAAGCCATCTTTATTTGGAATGGCAGGCCAGGCCACGGTGAGGTCTTCGATGCCACTTCCAACTGAAAAAAAGGGAGCAAAACAAAGTCCTTCACCTTGCTCACTGTCAGTCAAGAAACTAACAGTGGGCTTCATAGGGGAGAGCTGGTTGCATATTGTCTCTGAACAAGAAAAAAAAATGCAGTTTCTATTAATTTCTAAGGGCTCTTTTGTCTCCGTCAGTACCGCGGTACATTATGTGCCCATGAAAAATCCATCCTCACTAAAATTGTTTAAACTCAAGGTCAAGTGCTGATGTTACAGGGACTGTATCAGCTGAAGGTGACCTTGACTGATGTGGATTATGACATGAGGGAAATGGATCTCTGCTCAGTGTGGGGAAATTATCTGTGAAATGCTGCCACTGTATCAAAGACTGTTGTGTGTGTGTGTGTGTGTGTGTGTGTGTGTGTGTGTGTGTGTGTGTGTGTGTGTGTGTGTGTGTGTGTGTGTGTGTGCGCACGCGCGCGGACATGTTTTAGAGTCAGCGTGTGAGAGCGCTATATATACGTCCTTGTATAGATGGGTGTGCATATATGCCTCACTCATGGGTGGGGGGATTTGCGTGTGAGAACAGCACGAAGCAGCAGCATAAAGAAACAGACAGCTAAATACAAGGCTGTGCCAATGCCGTCACAATAGCCCGTTGAAACTTTATTTCCAATCCTGAGTTGTATTTGATTCTTATGTTATGCTATCACAGATAAAAAGAAAACATTATTTGTTTTTGTTCGGAGGGTTTTTTTTCCTCTTTGTAGGGTGGTTTGGTCATGGCAGCTGGTTGTCACTGCTTGTTTGCTCTGTAAGTAAAATACATGTTGCTGACCAGCCATGGTGCACTGCGTGAAGCTACTATATCTTCAGATGTTTGCCTGTCGAAACACATATTCATTTCTTCAACTGTAAAGATAAAGGGAAAAACCTGCCCTGCTGATTCCTCTTAAGGCTCAACGTTTGAGATAGCTATAAAGACTGAGATGTTAGTCAAGAGGTCAAAGTTACACTGGAGTTAATCCAACATTTAATGGGAATTGAGAAGCGCTAAAGTGCGGGCTATTGTGACAACACCACGCGCGGTGATAAGAAAAAACAAGTCTTACCTTCCCAAACTGTTCAAAATACTGCTTCACGTCTTCCACTACTGTATTGGCTGACAAGCCACCCACAAATATTTTCTTTGTTCTTGTGACCATCTGGAAGGAAAAAGGGCGACAGGAGATGATTAGTGACAAAGCTTCAAATGCTTTGTGCAACACCTTTAATGAGACTTGATACACAGTAAGTGAGCAGCACCTGGGTTGGAGGATGTAACAGGGCAAAGACAGTGTGATGTTAAACAGGAATACATGCATTCACACAATGAAGATTATTAAAAAAGTAGCACCAGTAAGATCACAAACACTTGAGCTCTTAGAAGGAAAAACAAAAATATTTTAGTCATGTGCCTTTTCTGCACAATAGCTTTTCGGACGGACGCGCAAATCAAATCAGATTGTGAGAGAATTTAAAATTTCATCCATTTCATCCTTAAAAGTTTGTTTATCTTACCAAAAAAAAAAAATAATTTATGGACTTTCCAAAAAAAAAAGAAAAACAATTAATGAGAGCTAGGAGATGGAATCAGAGTGCATTAAAGCCTCATTTAGCTTCAAACAGCGAGAATATTAAGGATTATTACCCACAGTATCAAAAAGGGCACAAACATCTGCTGCCGACTACATGCTAAATTTAGGAGGACAATTTAACAGGGAAACACGGCAACAATTCAACATTGGCATGAGTGTAAAATCTTTTTTTTTTTTTTTCACGCACACAAGGTTGCACCAATTAAAAATTAGCTGGTAAACTAAATGAACTGATATTTATGTAGCAATATTTCTCAACACACCAAGTGTTTTCATAAACTCACAACCCCTTAACATCTAACAAATTAAACTGTATTAAAGGGTCTGTGTTATTTGTATTTTTTCTTTTAAGTGCAGGATATGATGTTATTATGATTAATGCTTTGGCCTCATCTGACTCTGCAATGAGAGGCTGCCTCTAACACTGTAGGGAGAAGGACTTTCACCTCAGACTGTTTCAGTGGTGATCACATTGCAGCTTATTATCTGATCCAGTCCTCGCTAGTAGCTCTACCTATTAATGGTACAAAGAGAATGCTAAACGTATTTTTATTATGATCATGAAAATTCGCAATTATGCTGGTTATGGCATTAGTGAGGTCAGTTAATCATCAACTTTGGAAACATCACTTGTTAATCTATCTATTGCCAAATGCAGTAGCACAGTGTTGATCGAGCTCTATGGCCCACTGCTGAGAGTAATGCAATATTTATCAATGCACGGTATTATCACCCATGTCTGTGGTGACTTTTCCGGAAAAAAAAAAGGAAAAAAAAGAAGCTGTATTTAGTTGCTGCTAATGCGATCAGAACATTTCCTTCTGCTGCAGCTTCATATTAAAAACATCTACAGTAAGTGGCAAAACACAAATGGCCTTTTTTATGAAGTAGTCACCGCAAATGTAGTGTCTATCAGTGAGTGTTGCACTAAAGGCTATCATTCATCAAATATGCATCGACAAAACAAGACAGTGGTCATTTTCAGCATCTTCTCGCAGTTTGAAATACGGCAGGCACTAATGGAACAAAGAAGGAGCAGCCACAGTGAGCTGCAGGCACCAGGCTGCACATCCTCAACTACTGACAGAGATAAGCCACGTTCCCTTTCGCTGTGCCCTACTATGTCCACAGTTATGCTATGTAAGACATAGTTTATGGGAAAAAATACATGTGTTGCTTGACTTGAAATTACAAGGGTTTTGTATGATGCCTTCTACTTTCTGAAACCAGTATAATTAAACCATGTTGGTCAGGAGTCACATGTAATTATACTCACTGGCCACTTTATTAGGTATAACCGCTAATTGCTCATTAATGCAACTATTTGATCAGCTAATCACATGGCAGCAGCTCAGTGAATTTAGCCGTGTAGACAAGATCATTATGACCTGTTTACTTCAAACTGAGCATCAGAATGGGTAAGAAAGGTGATTTAAATGTCTTTGAATGTGGCATGGTTGTTGGTGCCAGATGGGAAACAACCAGGCTTTATAGAGAATGGGTAAAAAAAAAAAAAACAGAGACTAGCTAGTGATCAGTAGTTCAGAAAAGAATTGCCAGACTGCTTCAAGCTAATAGGAAGGCAACAGTAACTCAAGTAACCCCTAGTTACAACCGGGGTATGCAGAAGAGCATCTCTGATCACACAGCCTGTGAAATGGGCTACAGCAACAGAAGACCACACTGGGTGCCACTCCTGTCAGCTAATAAAAGGAAACGGAGGCTACAGTTCACACGGTTCCCCAACAGTGCACAGCAGAAAACTGGAAAAAATGTTGTCTGGTCTGATGAGTCTCGATTTCTGCTGTGATGCTAAGACGGCAGGATCACAATTTGGCTAACAACTAAACAAGATGAAAACATCCCAACTTGTATCAAAGGTTCAGGCTACTGGTGGTATAAAGGTGTGGGGGATATTTACTTGGCACATTTTGGGCCCCTTAGTGTAAACTGATCATGGTTTAAACCCCAAAACCTGCTGCTTATCATGTCCATTCTTGTAAGACTTGGCTTAGTTTGCTCATATTCAGCTGATTTTCATCTCGAACTGGTTACCTGAACCTGACAGTGAGTTCACTGTACTCAAATGGCTTTCACAGTCACCCGATCTCAATCTAATAGAGCACCTTCAGGATATAATAGAACAGGAGATTATATAGATGTGGAGCTGACAAATCTGTATTACGTGACGCTATCATATACACAAACTAACCATGCCTTTACAATGTGTGGAGTGAGTTTGGGCTTCTAGTGAGGGGCGAAAGTCCCCAACAGAACGCAAGACAAAAATAGAGAGTCATTCGGAAATAGAATTTGCCAATAATACAATTGTTCAGTGCAGTTCAGTTCAGTTCAGTTCAGTTCATTTTTATTTCAAACATTTCAAACATGTGCCTTCACAATCATTACAAAATATCATTCCATTATTTGTTTGAAAAGGAGTAGGCAGAAGTATTTACTTATTTGTCCCTACCCCCTCAATTGTAAATCAATTATCTTGTTAGGAATCCAAAGTCTGAGCTAAAAATATTTATAAACTGCCCTGCATTACCTATGTGAAGAGGAAGAATGACGAGCTAGTGCAATGAAAGTCTGACCTAATTTTGGAACAAATAGGGACACATTGAGAAGAAAAGTTGAGCCCTTGACCCCAGAGTGAAAGGATCCAGTGGCTCTGGTTTGTCTTTTCTGTCCCAAGGCAATAAAGAGTTTTTCTGTTTTGACATGTATGATGATGATGGAAATCCTGCCGTGAAACTGCAGTACCTTCTTCTGCTTCTTCACCCAAACAACAGTCAGTGTTTTTCCTTAGTCTTGAACATAGGGCATAGATTTTTGAACAGGTGCTGTCAACCACCACGATCAAAACCCAAAATGAAGGAATATGTTTTGGAAAAAATGTGCTCAAGCCCTCCGGTAGAGCTCCAGAGATTGGAGAATCAATACCAAAGCACACTGAAGCTGTTCTCTTTGTATATGCTGGCCCAACACCTTACTAAGACATGGTAGGTTTTTACTTTAACTTATGATGCATCTTATAAGGTCAGCTTGTTTTTCTTGTACCAGTTTGGCCTGTGCAAACAGAGAAAGAACAAGATTACTGTACTTTGAAGAAGACCACATTAACCCAAACAAAATATTTACTGTCTCTGTAAAGTACTAAACCCATTCTACAGATTGAAAACGCGCTGATACGATGTGGTATATAATGATTTTTGATGCACCGCTCTGTAATCTAACTGGCAAAACAAACAAATTTAAAAAAAAAAAAAAAAAAAAGAGGCAGAAAACGCAGTGGAGAAAGTCACGGCTCTGATCTCTCTCGGCTCTCCTAAATCAAACAAAAATAAATGATGGGGGCTGGATAAACATATTCTGGAGATGCCCGGCAAACAATCAAGAAAGCTGAAAGAGTCTACCTTGATCAAAATGCTGACCGAAACACTTTCCATCTATGAAAGAGGCTTAACACTGAGAAAAAAAGAAGCGACGTTCAGCTAGAGCTGAAGAACCATCTGTCAAGTGCTTTCCAGGTGCACACAGTCTCACAGGCACATAGCCTGCACATATGCACACAGCCTCCCACACATGGGTCCTCTCCTACAGTTAGTTTCTTTTTCATGAATTTTGCGCAAGTGATTTTTAAAAAAACTATTGTTTTATCATACAACTCAATTAATCCAACTACAAAACAAAAAAAGGGAAAAGAAATGAAGTCATTTCCCAGTTTTAACTCTAATTTAAAGGTGAAGAAAGGAAAAGAGCTCAGCGCACAGCATCTTCTTTAGGCCTGGGGATGCCGCCAAGATGAACAAATAACCAGAAAAAAAAGTAACCACGAGAGGCCGGGGCTGACACTGCACGCTCAACCAGTAAAAATGTAATCAGCGATGTTTTATTACACTGACAAGAGCAACGAGTCTCACTCAGCGCTTCATCAACTTCATGAGAATGTGCAATGGGCCACAGGTTTAAATATGCAAACACAGCTTGTGTAGTAATTAGTGATGGCACACAGGTGTCTAAATACTCTTGACCATCAATATCGCTGCAGATATCAGCCTGAACAATTCATAGAAAAACAAACAAATCAGTAAATCCAGTGTTTGACATGCTATAAAGCGAAATCTGAGTTCATCTGTGTGAGTTAAATCATTGTAAGTCAAGCTTCCCAAGATGGTACCTCTGTTAGTCCTTAGGTTAAATTGCTATTAGAAGGTTCGCGTGGTAAAGAGGTAGTACCAGCCAAATTATGCATGCTAACATGCAGTGTCACCTAGTGTCAACGTGGCAATGATAATCTCAAAGCACACCTGAGGATGAGAGAGTACAGCTTAGACTGAAGAAAGCCGAGTCAAGTCTAGCATTACAAAGCCGAGCCTGACAAGCTGAGTCTGAGAAGTCACCAGATCAGAGTAAAGGTAAAGATGCCACTCTTTTCTGGTGGGTTTTCCCTCGTGGTGATGAGAATATGAGACTAACAGAGTTGTTTTCTTTCCCTGCTTTCATTTAATACTTCTATTTGCTGCTCTGTAAAAACCTTTACAGGCTCTCAGTGAAGCTTGATGATGTTTCTTATTCACTGCTTTGCAGCTCTTGACTACTGGCGGACATGCAAAGTATCAACTGACTAAATTAGGGTTATTCACTGGCCAAAACCCAGCAGCTGCATCATCTTCTGAACCCCTCCTCCTCCCAACATCATGCCTCGGGCCTCAGGGGTTATCAGCCTTGGACGCTGCCGCAGGCAACCCCCAGCCAGACAGCTGCTGATAAACTGGCTGTGCAAGCATTTATCAACATCACTCACTTTTATCATTGCCAATCTAGGTATAAAAAAAAAATAAAAAAAAAAATAAACAAGCCAATGTTCATGTCTGCTTGCCTCTCCACATCAGCTGTTTGTCCTGCTTTCCTTCTGGGCCACCCATTCCCCTGCTCATATTTCAGCCTCACTCCATCAGGCAGCAACTGGTCAAGTTTTCAGCCCTGTCTTCATACTCTGACATGTGTGCCCAATAGCTGATAGGATTGCTTGAGCCCTGGCACAACACAATTACTTTCTTTATTTCTCTCTCCATGGTGACAACAGGCATTAAGCCTCATAGCGCCAGAGCGGCAAAGTGAGTGAACTTATTGGAATCAACTGCGTTAGCTTATTTGTCTTTAAACATACACAGATCATAATGTAAGATGAAATTATATTGATTTCTTTTCCTTATCACACCAACTATCATATTAATTATACATTTGAAATGTAGGAAAGATATAAGTGACATAAGTGAACACAGCAGGGACGGAGCTGTACATCATAGTACTTTTAATGTTTGCAACCATTTTCAACGATATGCAAAGGGTTACAAGTGATCTCAATGTGTTTAGATAAAAGGTCTATAAATGGAGACGACTGTGTACTGTGGCTACTCTCCTGAGATGTGCGCCTCCAGCTAAAATCCCTCCAAAAGCACACCACAGAATCCCAGTGTAACATCCCTTAGCGCGTGAAGGGCACCTAGAAGCTCCATAATGCTACTGAAATGAAGAGCATGCAGCACTACGTGAAAAGGACACTACACACCAATATGAAGACCGCATCTAAACAGTGAACTTCCACAACAATACAATACAGAGCTACTGGGCTGTCTCTTTGCATACACCTTGCTTGCCATCATTTTAGGGGGGAATTAATTAGATTGATGAATGTATATTACATTTAGGTTATCATATCAGGTTTGCTGAAAGAAGGACGAAAACTATCCTTCATCATGTTTGCACTAATAAGTGCACCCATGAGCTGCAATCGCAAATAAAACCGTGTTCGATGTCATCAGACATATCATTACTGTACATTTCCTTAAAATATTGTCATATAATTGAGGCTATATCTGCTTTCCCTACTAGCCTCATATATTTTGTATGTGCATATGTGTAATTTTGATGAATGAATCAGTTACCAGCATGTGTTATCTGACAATAGAGCTTGATAGATCCTCTACACGCCAATGTATTAGTATCAGCATTCATAACAGCCAATAAATGAAAAATAATGAAGAGATGGGAGAAACACCCTTCAACAATTTTCCACATCATTTGTCCACCAACAGCAAACAGATGATTTGAGCAGTCGGACCATAATCCACGACTCATTGTGACAAGACCATGAGTTTATTTTTAAACTGCATTGTCATATTATCTGAATAAGGACTCAATAATAACTGAATACAATAAATGTTGGAGAAATGTGTTTGTGTTTTGTGTCGATATATCCGATATGCCAGATTTTTAAATACCGAAATATCATTATTTTATTGGTCTTAAAAAGATACTATGTCTGATCGAATATAATTTACTGGTATTTATTAGTAAAAATCAATAATTGCAATGAAACCAAGATGAATAAATTGAAAAATTTAAGTGTGAGTAAGTCACCAATTTAATTTGTACTTCTTGTTTCATTCCACAGTCCTTCTACAGTCTGCATTGTCTACTGACATTTAGAAGTTTCTGCTGGATTCTCTCTAAATCTACCTCCTCACTCCTCAGAAATACAGACAGATGAAGTGAAAATGCCATTAACTGAGTTGATGACAACACATTATGTTACCTTAAGTGCAACAAAGCCTTCACACCAAGTATTACACTGAACATTTTGAGGGTTAGAGCAAGAGAAGAGGGAATTGTTGTCGCCTGAGCTTTTGGGACATTGCGGTGTTTTGCAGTTAAGACAAGAATTAACGTAAACATACAAAAAAAAGAGTGTTGACATTGTTGATGTGAAATTGCCTAACTGATGAGTCTTTGCTTCTTCCATGCTTTTATAGCTGTTCCACTAGCAACTGGAGCACCAACGCTGACATGTGGCATAGTAAACAAGGAACAACACAGAATTGGGATTGTTGCAATCACAGTTCACAGTTGGGGTTTAACAGCACGTCTATTCATCTTGCACTGTTCAGTACAAGATGTCTGGTTTGCTAAAATATGTCCTCGGGTCAGTCTACCCTGCAATCCCGAAGTGTCAGAAGCCTTAGCAACATGCAGCATTTGAGCTCTTTAATTAGCCCAATTCTAATTTTAAAAGTAAAAGACTCATCTCTTCTTTTGTTTGTTTGTTTTCTTCTTCTGTACTGACACAAAGTAAACCATAACTCCAAAGTCAACGCTCGCAACGAACAGTAAATTTTGTATCTCATCACGCTGATCGTGCTGTTGAGAAGTTTTCCTGCCATACTTGAGATACAAGGAGCAAAGGTTGTTAACGATTGTCTTGTTTTAGGATTTATCTTTTTAAAACACAAAATGCATTTCTCGTTTCATAACAATTTACATAACTGCTGTTATTTTTCTAAAATATGTAGCAGGAGCATTAACATCGAGTCGATTGGATGAAATGACTTTGAAATTGCATCTAATTTGACACAGATCGTTTTACATGTTAACGAAGGAATTTTCTTAACTAAATCACACACTATGCAATAACAGTCACGAAGAAACTGAAAATTCCCTGCGCTGCATTTAAAGCCATATTAGTTCTGATCATTCCGGTCTGCCTGCAGTATTTTAAAAAGTCTTTTTCAACAACATTCAGTTCAAGCTGACACTTTTAAAAAATGGACCACACTTCAACCCAGTTTTCCTTTAACCCAATTTTTCAAACATTCAGTTATTTTCGCACATCCCTAAGAGACAGTAAGGAGAGTTATCAGCGTGAATCAGAAAGTTCGTGTGTGCCTCTGCTTCGATGTGTTTCTAATTTCTTGAGTGTGCGAGGCTGTGCATGCGAAGGGCTACAACAATTACTGCCCTAGTGCATTTATCATGGTAATAGAAGGCGTGCCACAGATGAGAGGGAGACCAAAGAAAAAAAAAAGTAAAAAGCTTCTGGTGCACTCTTATCAACACCTGTTAGCAGTTTTAAACAAAGACAGACGGAACCAAATGACTAACCATATACCTCTAAGAACAGCATGACCTTTTCTGTGAGGTCATCAAGAAAAAAAATGGCAGAAGCTATCTCACTGTGCCTGTCACTTTAGTAATGAGGACTAGCCCTGGACTATTTTAATATTTTTATAAGTTAGAAAGAGACTGGTTTTCATTTTGTAACTGTTGGGGGGGGGCACATAATGGAATCTTGATTTTAATAAAAGCACAACTCAAATTGACAATATCAATCTTTTTTCAGAACTTTGCATTTAGATTGGCCCTCCAGTTAATCATATTCTTTTGGATATCAAATGGAGCATTTAAAATAGCAATCCTTCAACTGTAAATCACTGGAACACAACGTTTCATTGTCCAGGGTACTTCAATGCATAAAAAAAGACTGTCATTGTCAATCCACTTTTTTTTTTTTTTTTAAAAGCCGTTTTATTCACATGTAGTTTTCCAAAAGCACTTAAAACTGTTTTGTGTACTGCACTCTATGTATTTTTACTGATATAACTTTAGTCTGAAGCCCAAAAAGCCTGAATTGATGCCAGTGTAGATGGAACATAACACAAACTCATGCTAAAGGCCAAGTGTATTACAAAAAAAAAATAGAATAATATTGGAATTGCATAATACAATATCAAATTCCATTCATCAATTTGACAAAAGGGAGATTTATTTAGAATTAATATCGCTCCATCACAAGAGAAGAACTGGACAAACCTCCATGTCAACAAGAGAAGGACACACAGCCAAGCCAATATACTAATGCATGATGCATCAACCACAGCCAAAAGCACCAAAACCAACTGGGTGTCTGAAAGAGGAATCCCCCAGCAAGTAAAACCCAAGAAGGTGTATTTGAAATAGCACTGGGACACCAGGCACACGTGTTGCTGCCACACCCAACTATCCTCCAGCGTCTGCAAGGAGACCAACCCAACAAAAAGGCACGTGGAAGTGGGCTGCAGAGGGTCTGGCAATCCTCAGTCCTCAATTGGACCCACAGTGAATGCAACAGCACTTGACATTAAATTGAATGTTTATGTTTAATAAATTCTGAATTTGTGCAAAGTTCTCTTAATCACTTTTGTATGATACTCAATTAAAGGTTTTAGGAAAGCTAACTAGAAGTGATACATGCCATTCATAATCACCATTTTCCACTTGGAAACAAATATATTTTTTAATGTTTAAATTAAGAAATGAATTTACTTTTCTTTGCTGGAGGATAGGACTTGGCCACAGAGATGCACAAACACAAACACACAGTATAGGCAATAAAAACAAAGGCAGTTTCCTCTCCTTAAACATGTTCTCTGACTCAAAAAAAAAAAAAAGACAGAAAAAGCAACTTGGAACATATCTTTTAAGCCATGCCGCACAAAGTCACTCAAGACCAGACTGTTTCACTGTGAAGACATATAATGACATTCTTTGTATCCACAGTAAGTGTAAACAATGTATCTCATTGCAAATCCTTTATAACATTTGGCTCCTGGTTTAAGTGTGCACTATAAAAGCAGGGGCTGCTACCGCTGCTGCGAGTGTCGAGGAAACCTGAATAGATAAGCCTGTAGCTAATATTGTAGTATCCAACATTATTGTTATTTGTGGAAAATTTAAGACTGCTACCTGTGGCAGCAAACACAATTCAAAGAGCCTTTGTGCTGCACCTACAAAAAAGCTATTAGTGTTTTGAACACGCACGCAAAACAAAGAATGCAATGGCAACGAGTGAACGTTATTAACTCTCCAAGTAGGATATGAGAGAAGATTAATATAGTGTGAAACAATATAAAAGTAGAGGAGAAGAAGGCAGAAAAAAAGTGCAACGTATTTATGCAAATCTTGACAATCCGGCTCTGATGTTTTAAGCATGTTGTCTTAAATTCTAATCAGAGAGGCATGGCAATGACAGATTGCGACAAAGACAGGTAATATATTTACTGGAAAAATTGTAAGCTGATAACATTTATGGTGAGAAGAAGGGAGGAAAATTGTGTTTATTCGCACATTATTGATGGATGTCCTTGCCTTTTTTTCTAGCATGAAAATCGTCCGTCTTTCAGCGCTTTAAAGCGCGGAAAAGGTTATTTAAAACTCCGCCATACTTTGAGTGCTGTTTTCATACTTTTTAATTCATAAAACACTCTAAAAACATATATCTAATGGATTAATTACCACATAAACCTATGTCAGTATTTGTGGGAATATTTACTGACTCGGTCACAGTTTAGAATGAGTGCAAAATTTGGCTTCCCTGCAGTTTATTTATTTACCAGGGTTTTTTAACTATGAGCACAGCTGCACTTTGCATTAAGTGCCATGAAGTCTAGTGTCTGATTGTTGTGATGCGTGTGGTGCATGTCTGGACAATTTTAGAGATTAGTATCTTTCTGCTGCACTTTGAATACTGATTGTAGAGATGGTGCGTTTGGGACTGCAAGAAACAGTCAAATGTCCTAGTCTCAACAAAAACATCAGTGATTGAATAAGTTGGGAAAAATCTGTGTGGAAGATGTAGGGTCTAACTTGGTACTTAAACGGGACTGAAGCTGCTATGAGCTATTAACCCCCACCCCTCACCCCACATCTATGTTAAAGAAGAGGACACAGAAAGGTAAAATAAATAAACAAGAGCTCCAGTGAAATAACTTCATAATGCATTTTTTAATGTGCATGTCTTTGTGTGTCTCTGTTGCTCATTGTTCCAATCCTAACTGTCCACTATGCGTGCAATAAAAACACCGCTGCAAATTTTACACTTGCTTTTCCCAGACGTAAAATTTCAGACTCAATTTCCTCTGCCACCGTGGTCAGTCTGCAGTGATGAATCAGGGGCAGCACCTATTTGCATAAATTTCCATTCTGTCCTCCCATATGTTGGTCCTCTGAGTAGAACTCCTTAAAACAGTTTTACAAGAAACTTAACATGCTGGCATCTTTTGTTGTTGTTGTTGTTTTTCTTTTTAATTCAAAAAACTTGTTGTAGTACACTTATTTTGTCATGTTATCAAATCCACACCCTCTTTTGAAAGAGACTCCCTCATTGCTGCTAAAACACCCAATTCAAACAGTCTCTCTCAGTACACATAGTAAAGCCCTGACAATAATTCATTTATTGCTATATAATCCTTGGAAAGCAATCACTCTTTGCTTTATATGTGCATTTAACATATTTCTTTTTGTATTAATCTTATTTTATAATCTGTATAATCTTATTTCTAAATTTTATAATGTTGCTGATTGATATTTCTGGTAATTCTACACATTTTTGTGTAAAAAAAAAAAAAAAAAGTGTAAAATAAAAGTCACCGATTTAAAATCTCTACAGGCTTCAAGGTATGCACAAAACAAATTTCCCTAACATATCATTATGCATCATTATGCTACTTATAATTATTTTTTACTTTTGTTTAGCTAGTTATTCTGTGTCCCTTCCGAAAACAAATTACGCCGTGTCAACGCGTAATTGACAACCGTCTCTTTACTTCCTAAATTTTCCTTTAGTGGCCGTTACAAATTGTGAAAGATCAGCATTTATCTAATATTGGCCTGTCGATAAATCGGTCAGACTTCAATTTAAATGTGCTTTAATGTTTGCCAATGAAGGTGACTGAAGATGAGGGAGTTATCTTGGCTGGTGTGACTATTGGAGCAACAACAATCATTCACTCACAAGGCAAGCTATCCAAGCTTTGATTAGCAGTTAGCAAGCACTGGGAAGCAACAGAATGCAATTCAGTTTATCAACGTATAACAACGCCCCATTGACTGAGAAGCGAGCAAGGTGAAGCCTCAAACTCGTGAGTCCTTTATCCTGTTACCTGCTTAAAAATGCAGGTAATAAATACATTAATTTACTATTTACTATATTTACTAATACACATACATATATATATACACATATGACAACAGCACAAAATACAAAAACAGGATTTGTTGCAAACAAAGAAAGCTATCAGAGACAAACTGGTAGCTAATTTGCAGCTGTCTTTAAATTTGGTAAATTATTCTAAACTTAGCTACTAGCTGCTAGCTCTCTGGCAGCGGTAGCTGCAGGCAGCCAACAAGAGACTGAGGGAGGAAAATGATGGAGAAGAGAGCCGATGCCTGTGTTCTTAATTTAGACTGACTGATTTTATCAGGAATATTATATTTACTATATAATAATGTGTTTATTTTATGTTTATATATCAATAAATAACAATAATAAATTTATTTTAAATGTATTAATTTTAGATAAATGAATCCTGTCTTCTGGTCAGGTGGAAAACAGCATGCAAAGATTTGTGAGTTGGACCTTCAGCCTTGAGCTGACACAACAGGAAGGTACATTCATGTGATGACATAATCATGTGTTCAACTCAACGTCAGCTACAGAATTGTGGCTTAGATAGCAGTTCTTCCCTGTAAGAATATTTCAAATGTAACAACGATTTGCAAGTATACTCTACAAAAAATATCGAAATGTCATCATACCTGAATACCTGACCCAGAACACCTTTAAAAAACCAAATTAAATTCACATAACCAATCTAATCTCTAAACAATACCCAGTTCTTTCTCTTAACTCTGATGATTGCTTTTAGCTTATACTCCAAATTTGTCGTTGGTTGGCATCAGACACCGCCCACTCCTCTTCAACACACACAAACACACGACGCATGCACACCATTCTCCAAGCCAGTTCGCAGGCAGGTCGCTGAGATCACACATCCAGCTATGATTACAAGGTGTAAGCCTTTATCATGGCCCTAACCTCTCACATATACAGGCTCGCAAACAGCTGTAAACACAGAGCCCCAGACGGGGAGGAAACAGACAGGGGATTTCGATGTCATTTCTCATACCTAAAAATAATGGGACAGATAGAAAAAAGCCATCGCACTTTGTTGTATAAGCCACAATTGTTATCATTCTAGCAAGACAGCAAGATATAATTACTGGCATTCAGATCCTGACTGTGGCCTCGTTCATAAGCAACCAGAAAGCACCAGAGAGCATCTGTCAATGCAATGTAGTATGATCAAAGGCCTAGACGTTGTGCAGGCACGATGCACGCGCGCGCACACACACACGCACGCACGCACGCACGCACACACACACACACACGCAGGGAAAACATGGCCAGTCCAGGTAAACACTGCCTCTGTTCATTTGCATCACTAGAGCTGACTCAGAAAGAGAAAACACAGCCAATAAACAACAAACAACAGCACAATCACTTTTGCTTTAGAGGGCATTCTGCACAGGATAGAAAACAGAAGGAGAGCACCAGATAGTAATGCGGGATTAGAACATCAGCGAGAGAAACAGGGAAAGCCGAGCGATTAGCAGCAGTGCCGTCTTTGTCCCAGCTGTAAGTTCAGGGTGAGGGGGCGCCGCACGGTCCACTTCCACTCCCCTATACAGCCTCTTAAAAAGTGGCCCAATCTCAGATCTAGTGTGCATAAATAGATCTGTAATTGCTTATTACAATACAATTAGGGCAAAGGAGATGAGAGAAGGAAAGATGCTTAGTGCAAATGTGGAGTGACAGGCCAGAGCGCCCAGGCCCAGGATTACAGTAGCTATTTGCACATGGGCAGAAAATGAGAGCAATAAGAGGGAGACAAAGACGAAGAATGAGAGAGAGAGACAGGAAGAAGGAGTTGGGGGGGAGGGGAAGGGCTGTCAAGCACAGGGCAGAAGCTAATGACAACTCTGGCTTCAACTTGCACAGACGTCTTTGAAGCCCGGCTCTGATCAGAGCTGTGATTGCCACCGCTGCAGGGCCACCACTCCTATATTAACCTACACTAACAGCTATTCAGTGAAAGTCACAGGCCCTTTCAAAACCTGACTTCAGCTAGAGCCGGCCATCTGTGGAATGGCCCTGTGAGATGGCCAAGATGTGAGTAAGGGACACGCATGTAAGGGACAATGTTTGCATATGGCCTTGCTATAACAGTGACAGTCAAGCTGAACATGGGGCCGGTTAGAGCTGATTAGCTGCACTTCCCTCCTCAACCCACTACAGTTATGAAGATTGATAGAAGAAGCTTAGAGCTGATTATAGGGCCCTGGAGATGCATGGGCCCATACCCAAACAGCACATTCACACTGCATTCACAATGAGCACAGCATGCGATCGCTAGGCACAGGCCAGGCATTAAGCAAACATTATAGCAATAAGAGGCAAATAAGAGAAATGGACAATGCCAGAAGTGCTCTTAAGAGCTTTTCAGAAATATGAATATTATGCTAATTAGATGCTTGCTTTTGGCCAAATCTGGGACATTTGAGCAAGCACGTTATGGACATTTAACAAATTTCCTAGACGATATATTGCAAACATGACTGGATATCAAAAACTCACTCTGGGGTTATGAGGCACAGCTTGCCTTTCTGGAGCTTTGGAAGTCATTTAACATGAAGAGAGATGGAATAAATCCCGTTCCAAGATGATCCATTCACACTTTGAAATACAAAAATACTCTAAAACACATACTTTAAAATAGTAGGTCATACGAAACGGGCTCTGTTGTACTATATGCACTGAACACATTTCAGCACTTTTCTAAATATGGATGCAAATATGTGTTTCAAATTATCTATACAAAGGTTTAAAGCACAAGCTTTAGCTGACCTTGAAGATATATACATTGCGAGAGGTTCAACTGAGTGCAAACATTGAGGAGGTAACACTGATAACAATGCCACTATATATATGTGATTACTGTGTTATTATAGATAGACAGATAATGATGTGAACTCAATGAACTCCTCCTGCTGACCTTTTAAACCCAAACCAGAAGTTGTCAAGCAAGGGATAACTCAGTAACATAATTCGAATCTTCATTCAGGCAGGAGGCAGAGTCAGGAGCCTGCAGTTGCTTTTAACTGTTATTTACACTACGGTGCCTCCAAATCTACTCTGGGTCTCTGCTGCCCCCTCCCTGTCCCTGAACATGCACCAGTATGAGGGACCTCAAACTTTACAGTTTTGCCTTCTACTGCGTGATTACAACAAGCCAAGTCAAGTGTTTTTTGTTTCATTTGTATAGTTTAGCCTCACACACACAGGAAGAAAGTAAAAAATTTGAGAGAAACCTCAGAAAGGGAAACTACTGGATTATATGCTCTCTCTCACTCGCGGATGTTGGTGCTTCAGCCTAGCTGTTGTGGATCTGAGTCTTCATCCTGCAGGAGAATCAGTTACTGAGCTACTCTCTCATTCCTGTGTGTTCATGTTGTTCTTTTTTCCCTATCCCTTCTGTGTGTTTCTTTCCTTCTACTGTGGGTGTGAATGGCGGGCTTATGTTTTGCCTTTTGGTCATTTGTTTTGTTTGTCTTCTTGCCATGCTTTATCCTGGAGAGAAAGTGATGTAGCTTAGCTCCTGTGTGTTTTTCTAGATAACTAGAAGTGATCATCCAAGATCATATTCTTCATATAGATTTTTTTCATGCTTATCCCAAATATGATAAAATCACGAGTGTAATATGTTGCTTTCTGTTCATGTGCCATTTACTGGATGTACCTCAAGCAACTTATGGAAAGATGTCTCATTCAGAAGTTTATTTGGCTTTGTGAGGGTCTTAGAACAGAGAATGTCACATGTGATGAAGACTGCATAGCCCCTCGAGGCATATTTGTGATTGTGCCCCTTTTGCTGGTCCTTTTCAAAAAATGTCTTTTTACATCGTTTAGTTTACATCGTGAAGATATGAATGCGAAATGAACTATCATGTTCATAAAGCAACATTCGCCTTTGAACCAGAGGCTACAGACAAGACACCGAGTGGCTGTGGTTGTGCATCAGAACCAAAACGTGTTTTTCCTATAGTAAATCATCTCCCCCACTTCAGCTGCTTTGAGTGGCACCCTTTTCAGAAGGTTGATGTTCTCTTGCGTGAACCCGACATTGATACCAAATGTTAATTTTTAAAACAAGTCCCCCGCTCCCCTCTCCCCCCTAGTCATGACAGTAAGCACTAGAGGGGAAAACAAATGGGATTTTAACTTCCAATTACAATAATGTGTTTTTTGTTGGGTTTTTTGGTAACAGGCCCTCTGCGCACCTTACCTTCCCACCCAGAACAACCCACCCAGCCCCCTGGCTCTCTCCATCTCTCTCATACACACATGGTGGGAAAACAATGTAGCTAATCATTGTGGAACCTCCATATCTTTAAATGTGGCCATGAGAGTGATACGATAGCAGAAGCAGGGAGAGACGAAGAGGAGGAGGAGAAGGTCGATCATAAATGGAGGAATATGCTCTAAAACTGCAGCTTCTTATATGTCACATCAACTCAACTCAGAACAGTACTCAGTTTAGTTTGATTCGAGAATTTTTTTTTCACAGAAGCTAAATATATTTCACAGGTTTCTTGTGTTCAACTAGATAGACACTGCAAGTTCAGAGGTCACAACCACTGTAAAAGAGAAGACATTGCATATTTGTGTTGCATATTTTGTTACAAAGAAGTAATCCAGGGAAAAACTGACAATTCTCACTGAGCAGTCTATCCCTGAACACCAGACTTGGTGTTGTCCTGAATGCAGGCTTATTTGAAGGTAATGCAATTAATATTCAAGCTGAAAAGATTAGCTATCCAGTAGTCAGTAAAAATTAAATCAGTGACTGTATGGATTAGTGATTACTCATTTGTGTCACTTTTGTCCACTGGTTCTCACGCCTCACGTTTGAGTGCTCTTTCTGCTTTTCTCTGTTTTATATCCTAATAAACTGATTGATTGACTTTGTTTTTTGGGGGGGCAGAATAAGCAATCAGTCACCTCTGCCTCTAATTATGAGGGGGCATTTTTTTTCCAAGCGACCTATCATTTTACAGACAAAAGGAGAAATCATTAATTAAAAATAAAAGTGGCAGATTAATCAATGGTGAAAATAAATGTTTAACCGCAGCTTTAATTAAATATATAATCATGGAAACGGTTTAAGCGGTCTTTTATTTACACTGGCAATAACAGCACCACATAAATATGAATTCAGCCGCATACTAGAAAAACTGACAGCAAGTTTGTTTAATCATGCAAGTACCGCAAATGCAGCGTCATAGAGACACAATTCAGTGTGTTACAAAGTTAATCATGAGGGTCACTGCAGTTGCACAAAAAACAACTGTAAGTGTGCATCATTTGGCCTCAGTACCAAGGTCATCGGGCAGTCAGTGTCTTCAGAAATATGAATTCAACTTGCTGTTGGCAGTATCTTGGCTGTTAGACATTTAAGCCTTTTGCTGTTCACCTCCAGGACAAGAATGTCAGTTTTCCCATGAGAGGAAGCCAGTAAGGACTCTCTTCCCTATTAAAAAGTCAGCACACCATGCAGTGTTCAGCTCTCTGTGTCATTCGAAATGCTGTGAGCTGCTGCTGCTGCTGCTGAGGTGACTTTAGTCTGTCACACTTTATGGAAGACTAGATTTGTGTATTATCTCACTTTTATTAGGTATTTGTTTATATCAAACTATGTAATATGAGCATGATTTACTTTAAAACAAATATCAACATAATTCACACTTAAACAATCTCAAGGTCTTAATAGACTAATACAGGGCTTAAACATCTTTTTCACACACTAACAGAGAATTGCTAAATCTAAACAGATCTAAGCATCAAAGTCAATATAGATATTTGACTTAAATCTGTAAATAATGCTAATTATGCCTGAACATGTATAGAATATACTTCAACTCAAACACAAAGAGTTATGTATAAACAACCTATTTTTTTTTCAATAATTAATAACAGCACGTTTTTATAAAGAAACAATTAATCATTCATGGAATCATTCATCAAGAATGATCAATGTTTTGAGATGTCAAGCCCACTAATGGGCACCCAGCATTAAAAAAAATGAACAACAACAAGTAATACTTAATAAGAATGTTGCAACTGAGGCCATAAGATTATCTGGAATGTGTTAATGTGTTAAGCCAGAGTTCGAGGCAGATAAATTAATACCCCATCCCCCCTTTGGGGGAGTTTTTGTTTATTTTTGTTTCATTGCTTTGCAACCAGAGGATTCGTCCCCTGCTGACCATTACAAGAAAGGCACTTGTACATTTTGTAGCACTTGAATATGGTCTTCTTTTTTAGACCTGGAAGCTAAAGCTTTATATAAAGACATATAAAGACTTTGCGTGCAGTCTATGTCCCTAATCCAAGTTTACCAATTCATTTTTTAATGTGATAATTAGAAAAACTATATACTCTGAGTATTTTTGCCCTGAGAAAAGAGGGATATTCCTTCTTGAACAATGCAAACTGGCACTGGTACCATTGCACAACTAAGCAAAATGAGAAGTCTATCTCTGGACTCTCTGGCAGCTTTTTAAAAGACTGCCCATAAAACAGGAGTCTTAGCAGTTCACTTGAAGAGAAGACTTCATGATGTTGGATACATAGAAATATCCATTTATGAGACTAACCAATAAAAAGATGGACAAAAGATCACAGACACTGGACCAGGGATTGTTATGGGCACACAAAACTAACTTTGAGGTGTCCGAGTTCAAAAGAAGAATAAACGAAAAGATGCAGTGGCTTAGATAGATTGTTGCCATCTATCAAGCATAGTGGGTGAAAAGTGATGAATTAGTAGTGGAAAAGCTGTGTGCATGATAAAAGGAAAATTTTCATTTCATCAACGAGTAACAAGACTCAAAATTGGTATTCTGCCTACAACAGAGCAACCACCGCAGTTACGGCATCTCGCAGTTATGGCTTATGGTAAGAACTACCCATCAAACCACTCTAACTTGTGAAAGGAGCATCATAAAGCAACACACACACACACAAACACACTGTATCTCTTTGTTGGGGTCTGTCAATGCATTTTGACACAGGGTTTTAGGCACCCCAGACAATGGCTGTGGTCCACTTAATTGATGTAATTAATGTTCATCATGGTGAGTGTTTGCTCAACGACTTCTAAACCCCTAGCCTCTCGGCTCCTCTCAGGAAGGGAATTGGGTGAGCATGAAGCACTTCAGTTTTTTTGTCATGCTTCACAGGAACCCAGAAATGAGTGGAATAATTCCCAGCTCTTAAGCATGCTCAGAAGAGCTCAGTAGCACAGCTCAACCAACTCATTCTCCATGGCGTGGATATAGCTCCTAGGCAATCCTGACCAGCCAGCACCAAGTTACGTAGACGCACATCCACTGAGCCCACAATACACAATCATTTAGTAGCAGGTGATGCATGGCAGAGCAAGCACAATGATCCCGACTATGTGTCCTGTAAAAGGCTACTTTTTACATGGTTTTGCACTGTGCCTGTCTCTGAGTACTGATGCTGCAATCCTTTGTACTGTCCTTGATGCTGCTAGTGAGCGCTGATAGGAGGTGACTGGAGCAAAGCAGAAGAGATATAAAAAAGCTGGGAGGAAGAGAAGGGAGTAAAATCTTTGTGTGGTGGAAGATATTTTGTTCTATCATCTCTGGAATTATATAAACTGCTTGTGGCTAGTGGAGGCCTCAGCTGCGGTGAAAATGGGCCCCAACTGCCTCACTCCCTAACAATCTACTTCACATTTCCAAATCTTCCATCTCTGCCCCTAAGCACTGGCAGAAGCAAACAAAAACCTCCTGCTCTCCACTCTTTGTCTGTATTTCATTTCCTCTGAGGAAGAGGACTCTCTTAAAATATTCAGCCACTTTAAAATGGCACGTCACACTGACCAGGCTATTTTCTTTGATGAGCTCTAGTCCTAATCCTTCAATGGCAGCCTACAGAATAGTTATTGGTTGAAGAATCTGTGGAGAAAAGAGTTCCAAGCAGCTCTTCCACACCAGGCGTATAAACTGTGCTGTGTGACACTGGTCAAATGGATTTCTCCATGCAGTCCACACACACGCACTTCAGAAATACTGCTGGGCCACAATCTCAGCCCCAAGCCTCAGCTCAGCCCACCTGCCCCGCCTACAGAGTAATTCACTCTCCAGCTAAACCTAGGTAGCCTGGCCTGACCCCCACAGTTCTGGCTGCAGGTTGCTGCTGACCTCCAGCAAGGTGCCAATGAAACATGTCCATTGAGTGGTGAGCAGAACAAACTACCTCAGCTGACTCCTACTGACAGCTCAGTATTTTAAAGACCAGAAACGGATCAACACAGGCTCACAGTTGCACAGCCGGGCCACCTAGCCTCTGGCCTGAACTTTGCACTGTGGCAAAGGTGTGCACTGTGAGGGTAAGTGGGGTTAATTCTGATACTTCAAGGGTTTTGAGCGTGTTAAAATACTGATCATTTCTGATGGACTGGATGCTGAATAACAGAGGAAAAAAAATATTTTGCATTAACAATATTTTAGCTGGAGTACACTGTTAAGAAAAAGATAAAACCTGATCTCTGGTTGTCTGTTGAATTAAAGTCCAGTATACCCCAACTCATGCTGTCACTCTCCACCTTATATAGCTTTATTCACTTGTTTGTGGTTTTACAGGACTTGGCACTCTATTGGTGTTCAGAGTAAGAATAAAAAACTAATTAGCTATAAAACAAGCATATAGGCATTAGAGTAGTCACAAGCATAACCCAAACATCAACCAAATTCAATGTGGTATACAAAAAAAACTGCAATAGCTTCTTGTCTTGAATACAAAGGTGCACAAGTTCACTTTTTACAGCTGGCAGGTATATTACTAGGGACAAGTACTTGTGCCAGCACTGCAGATATATCCAGAAGGCGTTCTCTGGTGTTGGTGCGCTGTGGCAAAATGCCATTTGGAAGTTGACAGTTAGGTTCAAGCACTTAACATTACTTGATTAGGTTAAGAAAAAGTACCAAGGGGGTTAAAATCTGCCCCTTGCCAACATTAACCCTGCATATTAAAAAATGGCGCTTTCTCACTGCATAAAAATGTGAGGATAAGATGTCTTTTATAAGCATTCCTCCGTAGTATGAGTTCTCACGACACCAATACTCAGGGTACAAAAAAAACAACAACAACAAAAAAACCACCACTGTATTTGATACCACAGCAATGCGAATGAAATGTGGGGACAAAAAGTGAAGAATGGCCGGGGAAGTTGTTTTAAAGTGGGTTCTCATGTTTTGAGTACATTTTGTGTGCACATACACATTTTATGAAAAAGACAAGGTGAAACAAAGAGCAGAGGATAACAGAGAAACTAGTTTATCCATTAATGAGTGGAGACTCTCACACTAAGCTGAAATGAAACAAGTAGTCGACAGGGTTGCAATGGGAGGTTTTCGGATGGCTGTAATCTGTGTGTGTCCATATGGGAGTGCTCTTTGCTTTTCTCAAAATACATTAGTCGGATCTACTTGACTTTGTGAGAACCCACATAAGTGTAGCGTATGGATGCACTGATATTTGGATCGGATACTGGTCAAATCCTGACTGAAAAAGCTGGACCAGATATTCAGTGGCTAAACCATTCAATTCAGTTACCTGTTGTTTCAGATTTCACTGTGGCTCCACCAGCATCTTTTATGTATATGTTTGCAATACTTATTAATTTAACTGCAGATTTCAGTTAAATCTGTTGACTCTTTCAGTTAGAATTCAAACAGCTGAAGAGCTCAGAGGACAATGCTTTCGCTCTCACTGTCATTACGTTTGGTGTGGCCTTTGTTGAATGCTTTTGGAAGCAGTAAAATTAAGTGTGCAAAGAAAGAGAGAAGTAAAGGAGAAACTACTGTGACTGTAAATGGCAGGTTGATGACTTGACTTGACTTGAAATGACACCAGTGCAAATTAATCTGCAGGAAAAAAATACTTTAATTTTATTTGTTTTTGCCTTATTGCCATTTATTGTTGTACTAATAAATGCCAATTCAAAAGTGTATGCTCTCTGATGTATTTATTTACTACATTTTATTTTATGAAGTTAGAAAAATCAGTGTTTAAGTTGAACCTGATGTTGCCTGAAACAAAAAAGAATGATTTCCAGTCTCTTCCTCAAAGTGAGGACTGCATGTTATTAATTTAATCCTGGTATTGGATCATTACTTGGTATTGGCAGATATCATAAGCCGAGCTGGATCAGAACTGACCGGACCGGAACTGAAAAAAGTTCGATTGATGCATCTCTAGAGCAATTTCAGCTTTGAAATCCTTTCAAGGATACTTGAAAGGATAAGCCATTTTCATATATTAGCTTGTTGTTTTCTGTTATGCCTCCACACACACACATATGTATATATATATATACATATATATATACATATATACATATATATATATATATATATATATATATACATATGTGTGTGTGTGCTATTAAGATAAAATGCAGACACGTCAAATGTCACTAAAAGGAAACGCTCAAAGTCTGGGAAAGACCACAGTGAAATTTGGGCCGAGTTATAAAAAGAACACCCCAGAAAGAGGCACTGCATTTATAAGCTGAATTTTACAAGATAAACAAGCTCAGGCTATGAATATTACAAAAAAGAAGGAAAAGAGCATTTTGGTGCTTGCACCAACAAGACAAATTTTCTCCTCTTGAGTGTTTCGGTTGTTAAAATGATAGCAGGTACGGTGCATTTTCCCCCCCCACAGAGCTACGATCTAGTTATATTTAAACAAATGAGAATAAAGCCCCGATTTTACAGGGTCATAAAAGCTTATTAAAGCATTACCACATCATCCTCCTGTTCTTTCACTTTCCCTACCTTTACTTCTCCGTTTCAGTGAAAAAAATGAGCCTTTTTTGTCCTGCAAATATTTTGACTGTTATAAAATGGAGCCAGTGCAACAGCAATACTTCCAAAGATTCAACTATTCATATTTCTGAATACACTGCTTCTTTGTCACCCCTTTTCTCCCCTCTGTCTGTGCTCTCTCAGCTGTGCAGCGTAACGTCATTTACATAAATGCACGTGACTGAACAAAACACAGTAAGAGGAGGACCGGGGCAGACTAATAACGGTCCAGCCTGAATTTGACAGCTCGCTCTCGATCAAGTGAAACCGTGGCAGTAGTGTAGTGTCTGACTAGGCTGGTACACACAAAACAGCAACACTGACATCAACAATTCATAGCGTGAGAAACAGGAGGTGCGGGAAGAGTGTGTCAGATTAGAGTCCATTGCATGAGTCTCACGCTTACTGCGGGAGATTTGGCCTAGGGCCATGTTCCAGATTTGGGGGAGTTCCAGGTGTTACTCAGCACAGTTATCCAGCTTATCAATCCTTCTTCATGAGTCAGGCTGTGCTCTTGCTTTCCTCACAGCGGGCAAAATACATTCAAATACAACCAATGTTTTAAAAAAACAAAAACAAAAATAGCTGAACGGCTGAAAATGGAAACTCGCTGATAAATATGGGGCTGTATGTAGGATGGAAAACATAATTTCCACATGCTATACTTCAGAGAGGTTATACTTTTCCCTCTTCTAACTAATGCAAACTGTGGGTTAATGTTTCGTAATTATGTATCTGTAATTATGTATCTGATGTTTGCAAAAAGAAGTAGAAGGAAAAAAAGACACTTGGAATTCTGCTTATTGCTGCTAAAGAAAGAAAAAAGTTGGAAAGAAGAGCGGTTAATATCTTTAAAAGAAACCTTATGTCACTTAAACTGCCTCTTTTACAGCATTTCATATCCAGAGGGCTCTGTTTAATGAATTTAATTTCCTCGTGCATAAGAAAAGTGATAAAAACTTCATTGAAGATTATAACATTAATTTCAAGTAACAGCAGCAGGATATATATGCTACTGCTAACCCCTTCACTCTGAAATTAAAATTGCTGTGTACAGTACTTTTTGTTGTTGTTGTTGTTGTTGTTGTTGTTACACTTTTACAGCATGTTACACAAGAGAAACTGCCTGTGTAGGAGCTGTTTTGCCAATAAAAAGTTACACGACAAGAATTAATAAAGAAAAGAGCTCTTGTTGCCAGAGAATATTCATAAAGACTTTAAAATATTACCTCAGTTTAAGAAAATGCCAAGATGTAGTGTTCACTAAAAACTTTAGTATTTAGTCTCACAAACGGGGAAATTGTTAAAATGTTAGCATGTGGTGTGGCTAGTGTAGTGGCTAATGTTACATTAACTTATTCCCACAAACCAGAGCTATTTAATGCACTGTATAGTATTGGAATACACAGGCAAAATAAGAAATTGTGAAAGACCAGTCTGAAACCAAAAAACAACAAGTGGGTGTGGGTTACTGTTGTTTACTTGTTGCCTTTTAATCTTCACAGCAAGCAAAACTTAGCTGGCTGCTTACCAGCCCGTTTGATTTACATCGCTCCTACTCTCTGTGGTCAGATATAACACATCTTGATAGAGTCATAGCAGAACTCCAACAACACTTTCCATGTTCTTTATTCAAATAGAAAGAGTGTGAAATGATGATATAAAATTTGGGCCATTTACTATATTTTCTATCATTTTTCAGGCCTTTGCTCTGTGGTACTAAAATACAGATTTTTAGATTACAACAACACATGACATTTTTGCAGTAACTATTCTATTGTACTGAAACTTGAAGATGACATAATGCTTCATTCACGTCTATGCCGGCTGGCCTGTGTGAACTGGTGCTGAAGCACTGCTCCTATTGGCTGCTCCTCTTTGTCACTCAAGCACTCTTCCTGAAAGAGGCAGGAACAACAGCAGCCAATTTGGATTTAAAGCTACAAACACCATAAACAGCCCATCAAAAAAAAAATCTGGGGTATATGGAAAAGGTATGATAAATGATCTGAGAGGTACTCTGAACTGAAACATAAAATAGACATTCAGGGGGAAATGTTGAACTTCCATTAATTTGTTAAAAAAGGAAACAATATCCTCTTTAATGTGTATAATGTAGAAATGGCTAAAAATCCTGAATGTAATACAACAGCATGTCTAAAACCATAACATGCTGTTAAAGCCATTTTTTAAATGTAGTTGAGCTTTGAGCCTGTGCCATTTCTATTCACAAGGCTGAGTCTTGAGACTGGTACATAATAATTACAGGAGAGTTAAAAGCTTTACAAATTCGAGGTAGCATATGTGAAAGATCTGGTAGGCTTCCAATATATCCCCCCCTTGTTGCAAGCCATGTGCCAAACTGTTGTGCACTAATACAACACATCATCCATGTGTATGATACAAACATAAACAGTCCCACACAACAGTCATTTCTTGTCTGTCTATGCAGTAGCCAACCGTAGGCAGCAGAAAGCTGCAGAAAACAGGCTTAGACACACAGTTCTACATGAAAACCCTTCTTTTCCATGAGCTGATCCTTCTTTGTTCTGCATAAATGCCAATTACATAATTCTTTCTGGCATGCAAATCAGATTAGATGAGGCCATGGCAGATCACCTATACTGCTCGGTCTAGTCCTGCCTCCAAATCCACAATAGAAGAACATTTTGGGGCTTGTCATTTCTATGCATTTTTAACAACTGAATTCAGCTTTTTATTTTGGATGCAAATACCATTTTAATGCAAAAAAAAAAAAAATTATATCATTAAATGATTAATAATTATAATCATTTATATTCAATGGCATTGCTTTTATAGCAGAATGACATACTTGGCATATACATAATATCATTTTGTGGGGGGAAAAAGCAACATGAATACTAAGGTTATTAAATATTAGAGATATCTAGGAGTATACATGACATGCTATGTTAGGAGGATATTTGTTTGCTGCGATGCTGACACTGAGCAGTCTGGGAAAAGGAACCAATGCAAATTATCAAATCAAAGGAAAGTGACACATTGCTGTTGGCTGTAGGAATCCGTCCTAAAATGCTGAAGAAGTGCACAGTGGAGTCAAGAAAAGCACAAAAGGACTCTCACTATATTTTCTCTAAATGCCTGTGTGCAAGGGCGCATGTGTATACTTCTGTGTGTTTCAGCCCAGGGAACTAAAGAGCAGAACAAACCAGAAGTTGCCTGACAGCACAAGACCTACCCAAAGTGAACTCTGAGGATGCAGGGACAGCTGGTGGAGGAGAGAGAAAAAAAGATGCAGGAGTGGAAAGATGATGCGAGAAAAATAAATTGTGTTCTGACTGCAATACATGACTCATGATTTTGGGAAAAGGCTGAACCAGAAGTCTCCAGCATGGGTTACGCTTGAATAAACCTATGCACAAAACAAAATACAGCTTCTTCTCAGAACATAAAATTCAGCATCATGCGAATATGTTATCTGTATTGAGGATATAATACGCGGATACATCTTTTACGTATAATATACCTTATATAATAACACACACTACAGTTAGGCTGCAGGCACAACTTTGTAACTCTGAGTCCACAGGCCACGCAGCAATATATGTATGTTACATTTTGCATTAAGAGATGCAATCCCAGCCCCGCATTCCTCCAGGCTCTCTATTGTTAATGGTATTAGAAAGCACAGAAGACCAGTAACATTAACTTGTTATTCAACTTCCATCTTAGCACATAAGAATACTAAAAATAAACTGTGGAGAAAAAAAACAACCCAAATCAGTTCACTGTTGTAGATACAGAGAAAAAAATGTTTTCTTAATGCTGCAATCTATCATAATCTACATCATCTTTATACTTAAACTACCAAATACCATTTGCATCTAAAATATATTTCCTTAAGATGATTTGATTTTGCAGTTGGAGCACACAAGCATGCTTAGGTTGTCTACCATTAGTTGAAAAAATACCCCTATTCTCTGAGTGTGCCAAATGTGTATATCAAAGCAAGAATAACTGTCACATCAAATTTAATGTTCAATTTGGATATCATTGAACTAGCAGTTGTCAATAATCTGTTATCCGCATATCAGTAAGGCACTGACAAGAAGCAAGAATTGCACAGCCCTTTCTCCACTGGCTACTGAAAATGACCCAGAAACCCAAAATAGTGACAATTTATAGCAGCCAGTGAGCACATTTGTGTGGTTCACATAAGGTAAGCACAGGCAGTAGCCAGCAGACATACAACCCAAAATAAATAAATAAAGCACTGCACAATAATAGGGCTGATGTCTGCACCCCCACCCCCACCCCCGTGCAAAGCTATCAAACAGAGCACTGGATCCCTGCTGTAGGCCTAGCCTCTGGGTCACGGGGACAGATACAGAAAGATACAGATCTATGACCTGCCGTATTTGGGCCTAATTGATGTCGCTCTAGCATGCAAGGAAGATCAACATAACAGACATCAGCCATGTGTGACAAGCTTTATCAGTTTTCCTTGGTTTTGAGGCTAGGAGAGGCTACACAGAAAAATATTGTCAACAATCGTTTATCATGCACAGCTCATTTATACCCCTTTTTGTCATTTCTTTGTTTAACAGTGTATGAAATCATTGTGGAGTTTTTTTTCCTCCTGCTTGTGGAGCGAGAGGAAGGCGGAGCATGTCAAAATGACAGTACAAGAATGTGCTACCAAATCCTGCTTGAATAGCAAAATCCCAGCAGTGTGACTTAGAAATGTCTGCTCGGAATACCCCCACAGATCGGCGATGAAATGTGTTAAAATTGGCAAGAAACATCTGAAACACAGATGTCTAGCGGATGTTTCCCATAACACTTCCTCCTCCTCTGACATGGCGAGCTGTCTCTCTTCTATTCATATGCTAATGCTTAATCAGGCTGCCCAATCCAGAAGCATTTCCAACCACTTTTTTTCCCTCCCTTTTTTTATTTTTTCCAAGCAATCAATTTACCTTGGAGAGAGATAAAAGCTTAAAGAGTCACATAAGAGGCGAGCTGGAGCAAATGGTGATATGAACTGAAAAAAGAGGGAAAAAAAGACAGGAAAAGAGGCAGTTGGGGAATAGCTGGATAATGTAGGTATAAACACACAAGTCTGTGCCTAGGAAGGCTCGACCGAAGCTCATTCTCATCTAAGCTGAGTTTCCCCCCCACTGCAGGAGGGACTTCCAACACCTTCAGCTGCAATATAAATGTTAATAGAGTTCAGGGAAAGAAAACGAGGCGTAAACAAACAAATGTGGTATTCCATGCTTTGGGGCAGCAGGAGGGCCCTGCCATTGAGCAGTATGTCTGCACACGTTTGTATGTGTGTGCTCGCGTATGCATGTGCCGCCAGAATGGAGAGGGAAGAGGGGAATGAAGATGGGGCTTCTCGTGTACTCGGTATGAGCTAGTCTGTAGTGGACCTCCAGCAGTGGAGCCCCCCTCCTGCAACCCTTCCAAAAAAGCACCAGTGTCATAAGACAGGCAGATGATTTTCCACAGCTCCCAATTCAAAACCACTGCCACCAGAAACGACGCGCATAGAGCGTCCAAAAACGAAAACAAATGTAGGTTGTGTCTCTAAATCTTGTTGTTTCCACAATATCACAGGGTATCAAAGATAC
This sequence comes from Perissodus microlepis, assembly GCF_051167445.1. Taxonomy (NCBI): domain Eukaryota; kingdom Metazoa; phylum Chordata; class Actinopteri; order Cichliformes; family Cichlidae; genus Perissodus; species Perissodus microlepis. The sequence continues at coordinate 8,528,795 of NC_140470.1, forward strand.
AGCATGTTCTCTGCTCTAACTTTCTGAGGTTCAACAGTCATTGTACAGTACACAAAAGCAGGACAGTAAAGAGAGAGAGAGAGAGAGAGAGAGAGAGAGATGAAGGGTTGGTGGGTGGTAAACACTCACATCCTCATTCAAAGCACACAGGCAGCCGCAACTCTCCGTCCTGACTTGTTCAAAGGGTTGGCAACCTTCAGACCAATTAGACATCACAGGGCAGCCTGCACAGCACCCAGCTTTCATATAAACGGCTCTCCATGAATTTTTAATCAGCTATAATTTAAGGATTTAAATAAAGATCAAATTCTTCCGGCTGCACTGAGAAGATGTGTCTGCCTGTGCGCGTGTGTGCGTCCGTGTCTGCATTTTTAAGCAATCAAACGGAAGTGAGTCTGCATGAATGTGTTCATCTGTTTCACTCACTGTCTCCCCCCCCCCCCCCCCCCCCATCCTTAATGTTTTCTCTCTTTTCTTTTTTCTCTTCTCTCCCACTCCCTCTTCCCAATCCCACCTGCCAGTGTTATGAGCAGAAGCCCGGCAGGTTGTCTAACCCACAGCAGAAAATTTCCTGACTGACTGGTTGACTGGTTGGCTGGCTGAGTGGCAGCATGTGAAGAGCAGGAGACAGATCTGCAGGGAATCACTGACAGATGTAATTAATGAGGTCATACTTGGAGTTGGCAGTCCCCTTCATATCCAATTCCTGACGATCACAACTGAACACACCTGCCGGTTTAACAGCAAGGAAAAAAACATACAATAACCCCTGCACTACACAAAGAGAAAGATGGATGTTAGGGCAACAGAGGCTTGGGCAGTAATTTGGTCCCTTCTGAACATCAAGTAAGACTTTACATGGCACAAATCACAAAATGGTGAAAATATAGCAGCACAATATGTGATATGGTGTGAAGTGCTTAATTTAATGTTTCTGTTAGCAGATTTTTTCCCCCACGATATATAAAAAACATTAAAAAGGAAAATAGTTTTTACTATTTTAACCTCCAAAATGTAACTTAAGCTTTTATTAAGCCCACCATGTAATTAGAAATTGGTACAGTGAGTTTCTCTGTTTCTGATTTTTATAAATCTTGTCTTTTTCCTATATGTTGTTTGCTTTAGGAGAATCTTCATTTCTCAGGAGGACCAGGGCCATTTGTGAAAAGTACAGTGCGTAAAGTAATATGCTGCCAATTATTTCTCATTTTGGGGTCTCTTTATTTTGAAAATCATCTTACATGGTTGTCCGCACTTCAGTGTTTCTTTGCACAGTGTGTACACTCACATGGTGCTTTATTGCAATCTAATGCAATCCAAGACAACACTGCTGTCATAAACTCTACCTTTACAAAGCTTCTACATTTTCTGTTTTTGTTGACATTGCCAGAAAGGTAATAACTCTCCTTCAAGTTTATTATCCAGGTGGTGCACTGTGCTGCATTATATTTAAAAAGTCACCCAAATAGTTTGTCCATCACATTAAGCTGCATTCTGAGAGGTGGATTATTAAACGTTATGAATCTAATGAAAATGTGTCAAGGTGCTGAACAAATATTATTTGGAGTTATACCCAAATATTTATTGTATTTACAAATATGTTTAATACCTAGCTCTTCCGTTTTCAATTTTGGGATATTCATTTTATTTTAATTAGTGAAAATATACTCAATTCAGTTCAGTTCTATTTTAAATAGCACCAATTCACAATAACAGTCACTTCAAGGTGCTTTATATTCTAAGGGAAAGACTCTACAAAAGAAGAGTAAAAACCTTAACAATCTGAGCATTCCCTATGAGCAGCACTTGGTGACTGTGGGACGGAAGAACTCCCTTTTAACAGGAAGCATAACAGAATGAGGTTCAGCCATTTGCTGTGACTGGTTGGAGGTGAGCTGAAAGAAAAGGGGAAAAAAAATGAGAGCACAGAGTTAAGGTTAAAATAAAATTATGGGAGAGAAAGCACTAAATTTAATGACATCCAGTCTCAAATCAGCACATTTTTACAACATTTTATGCTAACCCATCTCCCAAATTGCATAAAAATATTATGGCCATGATGTTAAGGTCCACACTGATATTTATATGAAATGACCCAGTAGTGGCTTCTAATGCACAGGGAGTGAAAAGAGGCTAGTGCAGAAGAACTGCTCAGTGCATGATGGGAAGTCTCCTCCAGCAACCTTGATTCAGATCCAGGGCAGCTTGAGCCAGCTCTAACTATAAGCATTTATTAAAAAGGAAAGTTTTAAGCTGGATCTTAAAAGTAGAGAGTGTCTGTCTCCCAAATCCTGAAATATATCATGTCTCAGCATTACCTTTTCTGCTGTGGTGGTCATCATGCTTCAGCTTGTACTGGCATATGGTGCCCAAAAAAAAAAAAGGAAAAACAAAAAAGCATTCGGTACAGCTTTAGTAATAACCACTAGGGGTAAGCAATAACCACAAACAGGGGCAATATGAAAAGAAAAACCAGAAATGACTGCACAGTACTAAAAGTACATTGCTGTAAATGAAAATGTATAATTCAAATTATGTGTAGCTATTATATGGGAAGCATTATTACTATAACATTATTTGTATTGTAATATTTCACAATTTAAAAAACATATGACATGACTGTCACTACTACTAATATATTTTGCCAAATGAGGCTTCTAGCACATATCACAGCACTAAGTCAACACACATACACAGCACTAGCTGTAAAGTTAATTATGCTCAATGTCGATGAGTATTTCTCCATAGACCATATTATACGATCTCCTGGCCTGGTTTCTAACTTCATGGTGGAGAGTATTTATTACCTGTAAACAAGCAGGAAAACAGGCCTTGTCACGTCTCACTGGTGCTCCCTCGCTCATCACTAATATGTGAAAATATGTATTCAGGTCAAAGATTTCAGGCCTTCCCTTGAGACCCTGTCAGTCTTCAGTCTTCCTTAGTGAAAACATGCAAGCAAACACATGTACTAAAGGGCCCGCATTACCTTTCAAGTACTGTATACTCAAAGGAGAACACAGGCTTAGGTGAACATACAGTACATGACACACATACAGTATGGTCATGGTTTGCATGAGTGTATGTATGGAGTGTGTGTGTGTGTGTGTGTGTGTGTGTGTGTGTGTGTGTGTGTGTGTGTGTGTGTGTGTGTGTGTGTGTGTGTGTGTGTGTGTTTACATGCACATTTTTATTTTCTCCTTTGTAACTATGTGAGCCTGACCATCCAATAGAGCTTCAATGGAACACTTACTAACCCTGAAAACAAAGGAGAGCCTTGGCGATGCTTTTGTTATCCATCACCCCTTCAGTCTTGCATAAATAACTCTTAATAAATAGCATCATCATGTCAGAGAGCTTTCAGCTGCATGGCCTCCCCTGAAGCTCCAACCTATTTTTTTTTCTTCGCTCTGCACTTTTATCCTAACTTGTTTTGCATTTTTGCCTTGCTTAGCATTAAGGGATACACAATATTTTCAAACCAGGGTTCTGGTGACTCTTCAAGGATGCACGATGCACTTTGCTTGGATGGTTTCTGTGTAATCAGAGGATGGACAGCTTTAGAGAGTGCAATATACTGATAGATTTGATCTATAGTGAGGTATTATCAGTATGTTTAAGGTGATCTACATCCTCATTTAGGATGGCAAAACTGTTCATTCACTGGTCTGAATGAGTGAAATGAGTGGAAAGCATGACAAAAATGTAGTAGTTCAAAGCAACGTTTACTACAAATGCTTAAATTCCTATATATATAAAAATTTAGCCCAACACTTCAATTTCCAATTTGGCAGCTGGGGGTGTTCCTAAATGTTTCTTCTTTTTTTTTTTTATCTTTCCTCTTTCCTCCCACAGTTTCCCCCCTTTCTGTCTTTTTGATGATGAAACACTCACATGGCACAGTAGCACATTTCAAGTGTTATCATTGTTTTAACGAAGCTTTGACGAGGCATTCATGTTTCCTGCTTTTCTACTTTCCTTTTTCACGGTCTACCTCAAAGAGAAGTGTCATGTTTTATCTGACCATCTCACACGGAGCCTACAGAGCCTGTCTCTTTTATCTGACCACCTCTGTCTAGCTCTCTTTTTCTCTGTCCTTTTTTGCAACCAAACACACACACACACACACACACACACACACACACACACACACAACCATGCAATACAAAAAAGAAGAAAAAATCCTCCCAAATCAGCTCCATCTCTTAAAAGTACATTCCATAAAGCTAAGCTGCGTTCTGAATTACTTGATGGAAAATGATAGAATTTATTTTCTGAAATATAGCAATATTATGTAGAGTGAGCAACAAAGTCAGAGAAAGGGTTTCTGGGGCAACTTTTGTCCATGTATGGGACTGTTTTGTTTGTTTCACTTTATTTATGTTGTCTCTAGTCTCTCTTTGGACAAATTCAAGCACTAAGACTACTTGCTTAGTAGAGTATACTCATATTTGAATATATAATGACTTTTCTTTCACAAAGTTGCGTTCTAAACTTCTGTTACCAAGAGAGAAGCTGCAGAGTGCCCTCTGGTGGACACACTGTGCCATATCAACGCTCATAACACATTAGAAGGGTGTTTCTCCCACCTGTTCTTTACTTTTTGAATTTTCATTATTAGCCGTTATAAATATTGACATTGATAAACTGGCAAATAGTTAATGTTAATTGATATTACCGGTTGGGCTCAATGGGTTAGATTTATGAAACTATGCTAATAATACAAATAGCAAATTATTTTTATCATTTTTTGAAGGTCCTTCAAATTGCCTTTATTACCATTATGACAAATAAAATCTACTTAACTATATGATCCCGTGTCTGTAAATGAATAGCAGCAGGAAGAAAATAAAGAAAAGAAAACGGAGAAGAAAATAAAGTGCTCAAAAACGTATTTCTGCAGTATCATAAGCAAACATAATAAAGATATGCTTCCACTGAATCGAAAGCAGTTTAGTTGTAGAGGAATTTTATAGAGACAGGACTAACCAAATAGCCAAATGAGAACTTCTCATCACCTTTAGTAAAATCAGTCAAAAGCTCAGGTACCTTTCTAGGAAAAGGCTGCCAAAAGCTTTAAAAAGGAGTAAAGAAATAAATCAGCACTTAGAGTAGATGAGATCCAATGACACCAGAAAGGTCTATACAACCGGTTTAAATAATGACATGTGGTTGAAGTAGCAGAGACAACCTCATCTTCACCTGAACAAGCACTCTGCTCCTTGCCTTCAGGCTTTCCCCGTTCTAATTCTACCCTTATATAGAGCTATTTCTTTCACTGAGAAAGGCACTAGTTAAGCCCTCGACTATAGCCAAGTTATTTATAGACAGAGAGGTTCCACAACAGATATCTACTGTCCAAAATAGGGAAAAGAAGAATGATAACTGGTCATGTAAACCTAAAGTAGCAGAATAATGTTATACCTAAACCTACTTGTTCAAAAGACCTCTTAATGTTGCAAAGTAGACAATGAGACTATATTAAGTGATCGGCAATGGGGGTTTTAAAGTCAGATGAATCCCGCAGGGTCTAGTAGAGTTAGAGGCTGTTAAGGATTCTGTCCATTGGTCTGTGATGAATGATGTGGTACCAGGCGTACTTTAGCAATGATAGCTTATAGCTCCATTAGCCTGTAACTACAGAGAAAGGGTCAGAAAAAAACGGTGAACTTCCTGGCAACATACAGAGCATGGGCTGACTACAGTGGCCAGAAAGATTCATTAATCTAAGATGATGAGTCTTGGTAGGTGTAATTAGGTCTCCTGACACAGAGAGCCTCACTAGAGTTGTGTTTAAGCCCTTTATAGCCAAAAAAAGAAAAGAAAAAAAGAAAAATCTTCCCTGATGTGCTAGCAGTAGTTAGCTTTGAAATAAATAGAGCAATGAAACTGTGTTATCATTGTTTACAAGCATATCTCTGTATTTTCCTTAGTTGCTGCACTGGGTCTGTGGGAGTTAATCATTCATAGGTAGAGGGTGGCTTTAAGACACAAATGCAACTCTTGCTGGCACCAGAGCTACCAGCATCACCCACACTTTCTATATATAACTCTTTTTCCATGGCTGGGCCATTTGTGGAGTAGAGTTCACAAGGGCACTTGCCTGGGGATATGTCTACAATAACATTGTTAGGTAGACCTAAGGAAACATTGCAGGAAACACTCTCTTTCATAAAATAACTGTTATCAATGCTAAATATGCTTCAGGGACTACACAATTAAAGGGAGTGGAAATATTTATTCATTTATTAACACAAATATACGTACATAGGGATACAGTCACAAATGACCTTGAATACTATGGGTATGTGGTGGTTATTATTATAAATTTTATTACTACTAATAATCCTGGTATGATGGTTGAAAAAGTGTGGATCCTCTTTTGTATGAATGACTGATGAGAGAGCATCAATAAATATGAAACCTGACATTTACATGAAAGCTGTGCTCACAGCCCTCCTAATATCCACTGCCACCCGTGCCCCGGGAAGCACAACAAGCCATATCCGAGTGCAACCACTGGGGGCCCATTCCTTAAAGAATAATTAACAAGGCCATTTAAAAAAAACAAAAAAAAACATACAACCCACTCACTCAATTAACACAACCCATTTTTGCACTTTCCTCTCCATTGTGTCCGAGAATAGCCCAGTCGAATTGGCACAATTAAGCTGTGCTGGTGATGGCTGCATCATGGTGGGCCTCTTTCCTTTTCCGTTAGCACCCACTCTGTTTGTTAGTAGCTTTTCAGAAAAAGATTTAACAGCTTCGGAGATCACCTATCAGATGTGTGACTTTCTGGGACCCAGATGAGATGTAATTACTGTCTTGCTTTTTTTGTTACAGGACAAGACAGTCTGGAAACATCTGTTTAACAAATGAAACTTAGAACAGCAAAGACTGACACACGCAGATAAGAAAGCAGCTCTTATGCAAATATGTGTTTGAAACAGAGAAAGAAAGAACAAGCTAGTTTTGGCTGCCTCTACTTCTCTTGATGCTGGGTAACTTGTAAGCTTTAAGTCAATGTTTACAGCCAAAAACAAAACTTAAAGAAAAAATAATCTAAAAATCCTGTGCAGAGTAATACTATGTTGCCTGCCCTGTACATCATTAAACACTGCGTCAGGAATGAATGGCAATGCATTCACTGTAATGAATCTACTACTACAAAAAAAATAATGCTGCTCAAGTATTCTGTAAAATGCAAACACAATGTCCTAAAAATAACTCTTATCTTGCAGCAGTCATTATCATTGGGAACACTTCAGAAAACAGCAGCCCTAGCTGTGTGTAAATAAACATTGAAAAGCGGAGGAAGAGGAAAAAGATAACATACAGCGGGAATTCTATCAAGAGGCAGGGTGGGATGACTCATGAAAATAGGTGACTTTGAATTTATTTGGAGAAGGACAATAAGGAGCTTTGAAGCACTGAGAATACACAGAGGCAGCTGATGGAGCGTACTAGGGAGGCTGCACGTTACGACAGCTATGTAGCACATACTGTGCACGGGCTGTGGTACTCGCTCTTCTGGAAATACATGTAGGGCATGGCTTCATCAACCCCCTGGAGGGATGCAGCCATTACATTAACACAGCTCACCTAGCCGGCAGAGGGACAGGCCAGTGTCTTTGTTGCGGTGCAAGTTCATCCTTGTCCTAAGTCAATACCCTTCGTTCACTGACCATTTGTCTTTCTGAAATCACTGGATACTTTCCTCCTTTGATCACACCATCGGATAAAATGAAGCAAAAGTAATCGCTGTGACTTTTTTAAAAACTGTGGGGTGTAATTAAACACACTTCAAAGGATACACACTTGAATTTCAAACTGCTCATTAATGGCTCTCTTATATAGATGCTCAAAAGAAAGCAGGAATATGATCGCTGCGTGATCTGATTATCAGTTGAGGTGTTGTACTGGAGGTATTTCAGAACATATAGCTCCTAAGGAGGAGAAACGTGTAGTTTATATGCAGCACCAATACAGAGGCCACTGTACATGAGACACTTTATGAGGTTGCATCTACAACCAGCAAGTTTTCAATCATGCCTGAATCAAATCTTTATTGAGTGTCCTCCCTGATCTCTAACTACATATGTACACATGTACAACTAGGGCTTGGGTATTAATCAAAAAATGTTTTCCAGTTCTAATTTAGGCTTACAATGGCTATGAAAATAGGAAAATTGAGTTCTGCACTGATGCTCTACATTTGTCTCAGGTTATAAATGCTGTGAACCCCTTTAATTTAACGGGGTGCATCTCTACCTAGATATCCCAGCCTCACTCTGCACAAGGATGAGACATGTTTAGTTCACATGCAGCAATGAGTCCACTCAACTTTTTTTTTTTTGTCCTTGGGGGTAATGACAAAAAATGGCTCAGCAAAAACAGTGTAAAAGGTCAGTTCTTCCCTCCCTGGTGTGGTTACCAAATTCAACTTGTTTCACAATACTTTATGTACTGCAGTTATCTCTTCAGTCTTTTGGGCCTACATAAACTTGGATTACTACACCATGCTGGAAGAACAGATGTGGCTGCATACTTTTACCCATTCTATAAAAGGGGCAGGATAAATTAGGGATGTATTGCATTGGTTCCTTTTGCAACAGTGGGAACCTATTATTGATATGTTCATTAAAACACGCAGCCACTCGGAACAAACCACACTATTGTGATTTACCGGAGTCACTGTGTCAAGGCAAAACAACCAGGAGTCAACTAACCTTTGGTGAAGAAGAAGGAACTCACAAAAGGGAAAATGGGGGATAACACCGACAATGGGGGGAAAGGCAAATCAGAGTGCTAATCAACTGAAATGATGCATGATTAACCCCAACCAACCAACCAATCCCAGGCCAGTTGCAGCGACTGGACCTTTTAACTCTTCTGGCAAAAACCTTGCATGGAGTAAGAATTTCTAAAGTTCACTGCAGCTTAAAAAAGCTTTTAAAGTTACAAGTTTGAGTGCATAAAGCCAGCATCAGTGTTATTTATATCACACCTACCGCCAATGAGGAGAACCATGAAAATTATTGCTGGCTTCTCTTAACCCCAATCTACAGTTAAGCGTTATACCAGTGCAGGCTTTCTGGAATATGTTGAGCGTCTTAAAAGTGAGAAGATTTAAATTTGTGAACAAGTGCGTTTTATGTACGCACAATGGCACACGCATATGCAGGTGCATACAATCATGTGTGAACGCATTCCCATGTGTGAGAATTGAAGCGGATTCTCAAACTTAACAGTACGATTAGCACCAGTGTTAGGACTATTCCAGCCAGGGTCAGCAGTGAGCGATCATGAGAAGGCCAGAAAGGAACTCTAGACCACGGGTTCAAATAACAAACTCACACTGCAGGTGGTGTTCAGCTGCAGAGCACCCCTAGGCTCTCTTCGGCATGCATTAGGACATCTGTCATGTGAATGAATCAACTAATGAAATGAGACTGCAGCACAGAGAAGATCAGGCTGAGATAGCAGGTCGTGACATTTTTTTTTTTTATATCAGAGACGAGTTGAAGCACAGGAGATGAGTTGAAATATCAAACAACATATCCATAAAGATCTACAGGTCACAAAATTATTATTGCAAGGCTTGTGTTGTCTGTGTCAATAAAAAAGAAGTTTTGTGCAGCGGTGCGACAAACCGAGCCATAAAAAATCTGTTCTCATAGTGGTATTACTGGGTATCATATCGTCATCAGATGCAACTTAGATGCTCACATTTTATTTCTTTGGACCATAGGGAGAAACAGGTGTTCAACAATGGGAGCTCAACAAATCAAACTTGATAATTATAGCCTAAGTGGTGAAGAGCCTGCTTTAGAGTAATTGCTTAATTACTAAACGTACTGAAATGACTAAATGTTGTTTTGAAACTTTAAAAATAGAAAATGGAATTTCACAAACACAGGCCTTTATTGATATAGTCAAAGAAATCTGGGCAAACTTAACATTTATCACTGCAAATAAAAAGAGAGCGAACAATAACTTCTAAACAAGTACAAGGCAATTTTATTATCCCTTCAGGGAAATTCTGCCCACCATGTGTGATAAAAACAGGACACTGCCGATAATACAACAAAAAAGCAATTTATAGTCACACTCATTCACATTCAAACACTGCATGCTCTGAGTACATGCTGCATTTTGACATGCAAATAATGCTGTTTGATATTTGAAATGTATTTAAAGAGTTTAAAAACCCTGATAATATTAAATGTCAACTCACAAAAGGATACATACAGAACAAAGAACATTAAAATAGAATTATAGCTGTAAACTAACCCAAAGAGATCGATCGACGATCTACAGCAGCAATGCCAAACTCCTTTTACGTCACGGGCCACATACAGCCCTCTTTGATCTTAAGTGTGCTAGACCAATGTAAACAAGTTTAATCCCTCAGTTACTTAATATAATAATATATAATAATATTCATATAAAAATACAAGAAAAAGAAGTACAATTATAACAGTGAATCTATGTTTTTCTAAATGTTGCTGTCTTAAATAAAAGAAATCTGTTAGCACGATTTTTAAATTGTAATAAATAAATGTGTAAAATTACAGAAAAAATTCTGCTAGCCCACTGGCCAGACTGTCCTGTAATTATAAAATGCAACATTTTGGTTAATTCACAGAAAATGTCTTTTTTGTTTACTATGCAAAAAAACAGCAACTTTTCTATCATTCAGTTGCTTATCATTGGTAGGAAAAGCTGTAACCTAAAATACAGTTAAAAATCTAAAAATCTATATGCCCTCCTTCACATTTTCCAAAGCCATCCAATGGGCCGGACTGATGTCTTTGCCGGGCCGATTCCAGCCCCTGGGTCTTATGCTTGACACCTGATCCACATTTAGTTAACTACACAACACAGCATCGCAACTAATACTCACATGTGCTGGGCTAAGTGAATTCAGCGGTTGTGGGGACAGTTTCTGGAGTTAATTACTGAGAGTTTTTATGTCAGATGTAAATGATCGGATACAGATTGAAAATCGGTAAAATGGCCTTATAAGTGCTGTTGAGACATTCATTTGCTTCCTCGTTTGTCTTCCACATTATGGTGTTAAACAAGGTTGGAAGAGAAAAAAATCAATATGGCGTTATATTACAATATTACAATATTTCCTCTTACCTAATGTTACTGATGCACTTGCACCAAGTGTCAATATTTTTATCATGCCAAGAGTGCTGTAAATGGATTTTCTCACATCAAGCCTTCTATTTTAGGCTAACTGCATCACTACCTCATGTCTCTTCCTCGTGGTGCTGATCAGACTGACGAGTGGAGGACTGAAATGGAACCTAAAATAACCTAAAACTTGTATTTCCACAACTCTGTGAGTTCCAGTAACAACAAAACTCGCCTTAGAAGCGGCTTCAAAGGTCTCAGTGCTTTCTGTTGTACAGAAAGAACACTCTAAAAGCACTTAAATTTTCTTACAAACAAAACTTTAAGCCAGGATTTGAGGCCTTGTTGTGCCATACTGATTAAATTTCCAAGCTCAGATTTAGGATTTGCTGGCTCAGCGGATCTGAGGGTCAGTGCCAAAAGCTGGCATTTCTTATCTCGTAGTCCCTTCCCTCACTGTTATGTTGCAGACCACTCTCAGCCTGTAAGTCTGAAAATGTAATTTTTTGACCATTATCTGCAGTTAATCTCTAATGTGTATACAATAGAGAAAAAGGAAATCTACTAAGGTCTGTCATATTGTGTGAAAGGCTTTTCATTTTCTAAGTCTATTAAATCCAATAACCCAATAAATAAATAATAAATAAATAAAATAGCAATTTCCTGGAGAAACAGCTGTGGGTTTATATTAAAAGAAAACTGATATAATCTTGACAGGCAAATTTCCTCTCCAATAAGCCAAGCACATTCAAAGTGAGGCATTTCCATGCAAAAACAAGTTGCAAATTTATTAAGCATTCTAAAGACTAAGTCTCCCGCTTCCTTAAAATTGGCTGGATCAACACTCCATCTTGACGTCTGTCGGCTGTGAGGTAATTCTCTAGTTGCTATTCATATGTGTATAAATGACCCATAAGGAAAGGAAAGCAATATTTGGTCTTAATCTCAAAATACATTTTAGATCAGGAGGTTTTGATGTGCATTACAGGTGGGCTTTATTAGCAGAACGAGGATCGTCACGGTAATAAAAAGAACCAAATAGGCCCCATTATCCAGCTCTTGGACCTTATATTATAGCAATCATATCAAATTCTGCAATTTGCCTGCCTGATTACAGTAGCTGCAATTTGCATGTATATTTCCCAACAATCAAATAGTGCGCATTGTGTAAACTAACTATAAGTATATTGTGCACAAAACTCTGGGTTTGCCCTACACGTTGTGTGCTCATGTAACTTAGAAGAAACACTCCAAGTGAGCTAATAATTTCTTTTCTGTTTATATTCAAACAATGTGAAGAGCTGCAGCCAGACAGACTGGCTCAGTAAACAAAGACAACAGCACATTTTCTCATTACCAGGATGCGTGAGGGAGGCCAAGGCATAGAAATTAGCGAGCAAAACTGCAAGGAAAGCAAACTAACCAGGTCATCTACAATGTTTGGCACCCACTGATTTTAATTTCAATATTACCGTACAAACAAGGAGAGAGGAGTGGATTATGCGATAAACACGCATTTCATCGTCCCCACTAGCCACAGAAAGCGGTGTATGTGTTACTGACAGACCAGCTTACCTTGGAAAATAATTCTTTACTCTGTTCTAGGTAAAGCATTAGCACTGTTAGGAAAATAAATCCATACCCTATTGTATGCCAATTGTTAGAGGCATGGCTGTACACCGCATGAGGGGCAAGGCCTTGAGAAAGGAAAAACGTAATCCCCATTGTCACACCTGCTTATCCTCACACACCCTCGAGGGGAAACCCACAAACCTTTACCTAGATGTTGTCAATACAGGCTCTAAACCATGCTGACACACTTGCTGCTTTTCTCCAGCTTTCATTTACTAATTGCAACAACTTCCTAAAATAAACGGATGATCATCAGCAAGAAAACACGGTTACTCTTCGTGTTCATAACATACTGTATGTCGGCCCAACTGATCAACCGAGGTAACGCGGTCTATTTCCACATTGCGCTACGGCTAATATCCTGCCAAGAGTCGCGCCGCAGCAGTGTTGTATATACAGCAAGACTATACCTGCCTGAGATTAACTGCCAGGCACTGCACAAGGAATATGAGGATAATATGCACTCATCTAAGATCATGCTCAGAGCAAGGAACGGGATTCTGCTTCTCACCCCTTACTGTTTCAATATTTCCTCATAGACAGCAGCAAATAAGCTTCTTTGTCTCAGTTTCCATCACGGTGGGAAGATTTTTTTTTTTTTTTTAATAGCCAAGCTGAGTGGAAGAGAGAACGTAGCAACTTTCACATAATAATTGATTTAACTTTACGAGAAAACTGAGTAGCAGCCTCTGGTAGTGGCTGGTTTCATTTTTCAAACCAACTCATATGTTTAATCTTATGTATATCAAAGGGATAAATCTCGCTTCTGAGAGTTTACTTCATATCACAGAATAACTGAGAATGGGCTTCGGCTTGTTGAGACATGAGAGAAGTCCAAATGGAAAGTTAAAAGTACCCAGTGATGAAGCCTTGTTGTGCAGTAATGCGCTTAATTTGAACAATATGGCAACATTTTCAAAATCTCAGCCTCTGCTTTTTCCAGTGTGTCATTAAGTTTACCTTTGAACACATGTCAAAGTGTTTGAGAGGAGCCAGTTTAAAGTCATATCAGATCTTCTTAGATAAGCCAAGCTGACATTTATCCCCATCACAGATCACACTATAAACTACAGCTGAGTGAAAGTGCGGTGTGCAGAGCACAGTGCTATTACAGAGGCAGACACCCAGCGCATCATTTATCCTGCCCATAAATCAGCCCTCTGCTCTACTGCACTACCTTCTCCTCTTGTCCCAGCAGATCTCACTGACGTATCATTATATCTCATATACCTCCACTAAAATAACCTCTACTGAGCCTAAGAGCTTAGGATGTGTGAAAAGGAGAGCCCGTGCCTTCTCTATGTCTGCTCGGATGATGCTTTGCATTAGAGCGTCAATTAGGCCTGTGATCTATGCTTGATGTTTTACTGCCTACTATTTTGTCTCTGTCTTATGGCTGAGGTGAGTAATGTTTGGCTTTGTATAATGCACCATCTCTTCATAGCAAGTCTAATCTTGTCTCCGTGATATATATTACTGCAGGTGAGCATCTGCAAAATGAGGAGATACTGTAATAATAAGAATAATTGAAGAGGTGAGCTCACACTGGGCCCTGCATCGAGCTCCAGATTTTCTTTGCTTCTTAACTTGTGTGGCACTCGATCCCTAAATCTCAAATACATGCCCTTACAATAAACTTACATTCGTGCTCCTTAGATATCAGAAGTGAGGAAGAGGCACCTCTTCAGTTTCTTGGGTACTACAAATCAGTGGCCAAATCACCCAAAACTAAATATATGCATAAAGAAGTATGTTTCTAAGTCAGGAATTCTTCATTTAAATACTGACCAAAATTGACCAGGAGACTTGGTTTAAAGTGCTACTTTTAAAATAGTACTTGAAAGCAGGTATTATTCAGGTTTTTCTTTCTTTACTTTGATTTCAGCCCAGTGTTATTTTTTTTCCAGCCTTACCAGAAAGGCTGAACATTTTATATGTATTTACTAGGGGTGCAACGACACTCGTATCGGTATTGAACCGTTCGATACAGTGCTTTCGGTTCGGTACGCATATGTATCGAGCAATACAAAATTTTTTATTTATTTTATCAACTTTTCTTCTGACGATGCTGTCTGTGTTGAGCGCTCAGTAGATCTGCGTTTGACTACTCTGCCTAGGCTGCACTGTCGAGTGCAGATCCACTGAGCGCAGCGCAAGCTAGCAAGACAGAAGCTAAGCTCGTTGCAACATGGCAAATTGAACCTCCCCCACCCTCATTCAGATCTGGCGTTTAGAACTATCTTGGTTTTCATGTGAAGCATGACCCTGATGGTAAGCGCGTCATGGACAAAAGTAAAACAGTATGTCGGATGTGCCACGCAATGCTCAATTGGTGGGAACTAGTGCGTTAGCGCAGTTAGCTTGTTAACGTGTTGACACCGTCCAGCCCCACGCACGGGGTGATCCGCGGTAACTTGTTAACGGAGATTTGCCGCGTTATGGCGTTAATGTCATTTTAACGAGATTAACGCTGACAGCACTAGTGGGAACACAACGAATATGACTGCACATTTACGTCCGACATCATCCTAGTGCAAAGACAAGTGAAAGCAGACAAAAACAACAAGCATGCATGCTACAAACTTTACCTGAGTCATTTAGACAGCCGTTAGCACATGATTCTCCTTATGGGGACCTGATATGTTTAATATGCTGCTGAGAATATAGCCCAGAAGAAGCTTATAGTATAGCTTTTATTTTGGAAAGAGCCTTTTCTCTGTAATAAACTCTCTTTTCCAAAGATGAGTGATTTCTCGATCAGATAGATTTATTTATTTTTTATTATTTTGTTGTTTCAGCAACATTAAATGTACAAACTGTACTTTTGAGTAAAAATATATATTTATAATTTTGATAAATATATATTGCACCCCTAGTATTTACATCGCAGCAAGAAGTCGCCTATATCTGAGCAATTGTCACCTTAACCTGTTGCAAAAATCCACCACTAATGACATTTTTCTACTGAGTTGAACCTGAAAACCCTCACACATAAAAAAAGCAATAACAAAATAAAAGAGGCTTACTGGAATTCTTTTTTTGTGGTTTCACAGCAGACAAACTTGTTTAACTCTCTCTATATAAGGATTGATTTCACATTTATTCAATGCACGGTGCTATTGAATTTTAAATTCAGCTCCACTTGATCAAAGTTACAAATAAAACGTGGTGTTTTACATGCATTTCTGAGATGTGTGACAGTTTTCTTTGATTTCTCATCATGTGCCACGTTTGACTTTGAATGACCAAGGAACTGGAAAGCAAGGTCAGAGACACACTGAAGACACACACAGCAGCTCCAAGTTAACCCGTGGAGCTGCTGTTCTATGTAAAGATTGGAGGTGCTACGCACTGGGCAAGCAGGGGGGCTGGGCGGTGCCTGGGTCTCCTATCAGCAGGGGCTAAATCAAGGCTCTGTGGGGAAAGACGGCAAAGCAGAGCAGCATACTCAGGCCTGTCTAGAGGAGACACACTGTGTACCCCTTCACTTAGCCAGCACTCAACTTCTGATTCAAGTGACAATGCCACAAAAAGAGAGGCAGAGCACGAGCGAAAGAGAAGTGTGATGAAGCAGTACAGAAGGTAAGAGGCTGTCAGCGCTAGAGTGAACGAAAGAGAAAACAGCCATTTTCAGTGAAGGTGAGAAGAAAATACAGCAGGGCCAATTTATTTTCTAAACTGTGAAAGCTAAAAGAAAGAAAATAGACAACTAACAGTTGCAAATGAGAAAAAAGTTTGAGAAAAGTCCACAGTTTTAACATCAATTCAGCATTAGAAGGAACACTTTTTTTATTTTGACTCGACTCCGGTCCACCTATTCGCTTTTTCTCCCCTTGACTGCCCATGCCTCCCCCATTATTTCTTCACTCTCCCTTGCTCTGTGTCTCTTTCCGTCTCCACTTTGAAGAGCAGCGGTGTGTTTGTTTGAGAGCCTCTTGCATCACACCTGTTTGTTTAAGCTGCAAATGACGCTAGAGAAAAAGCCTGCCCGTCTCTGTAGACTGCCCAGATATAGCCCGTGGTTGCCAACAACACAGGGCTCCCTCTACCCCGTACACTTTTCTTCATTCTCACGTCCCTGCTCTGTCATTTTCTCTCTCTCTCTCTCGTGCTCTCTAACAGGGGAAATACACAATGCTGAGCCCCAGTAATAATTCCTACAAACAGAGCACATCACTAAATACTCCCAGAGTACCTCAGCTTAGTCCCTTGGCTAACAAGAGGTTAAAAAACACTCCGACTTGTTTAACCTTGACTTATCAAGCCAATAATACAAGCAACCCACCGTGAAAAACTAAAGCCATCAGTTTTAAGCAGTCTATTGCCATCTATAAAAAGCTAGCCTCTGGACCATTAATGCATAGCAATAATCAGCTGTGAATAATTTTTACTTAGAACCACTTGGAATCGCCCGCACCCCGGTCTTAGCCAGCACCTTCAGATCCATAACTACATACAATATGATAAGCAACTGAGACGTGGAATTTATTTACCACAGCATTATCAGAGAAAATGCCAAGCACTTTTGATTTTACACTCACAATGGGTTACGGATCAAAGCCCTGCTATCAGCACTCAACATTATCCTCTCAAACGGACCTGAGAAGAAGCACTCCATAACCTCGACTGCGCACAGAATTTTTTTTCAGACACAACAGATGAAATTCACCTTGCTTTGGCGTTCATACACACACACACAGGGACACACACACAAGCTACAACACTTGAATACAAAAAGGGCAAAGGCCCTTTTTTATTTGCCATGTCCAGGCAAAAGGGAAGATGAAAGGACATAAATCCACTTTCAAGGTTAATATTCCTGCTTGTTTTGGCTCCCTAACGAACCACCTTTTTATTGACCTTGGACCTTAAAGTAAATAGTAATCCAATGCAAGTATATAATAGAGCAACAACCACTAAAATTATGCGGGGTAGCATTCTGGTGCCAGTTTGACATAAAACACAACCTCAAGGGGCGTTAAGCTAGCGTGCTCCTAGTGCCCGTCCCAGGCCCAGATAACCCAAAGAGTTGCGT
This sequence comes from Perissodus microlepis, assembly GCF_051167445.1. Classification (NCBI taxonomy): domain Eukaryota; kingdom Metazoa; phylum Chordata; class Actinopteri; order Cichliformes; family Cichlidae; genus Perissodus; species Perissodus microlepis. The sequence goes on from NC_140470.1 coordinate 8,546,610, forward strand.
CAGGAAGAGCACCTGGGATAAAACTGTGCCAAATGGAACATGTGGACCCATCTGCTGTGGCAGCCCCTTGGGAAATCAGGGAACAGTTGAAAATCACCAGATTTTCGACACCCAAAGAACCAGATTATATACTTAACTACATACTACAACTAAGCACCACCCAATAGAAGCGTGGCCTACTCTCACTGGAATAATCACACTGAGATTAGCTATGCCACAAACATAGCTAACTAGACGGCCAAATTTGCCATTGGCTCCAGTTAGTGCATTGATCACGATGGAGAATACTCTCAGAAAAAGTGGTCAGAGCAGTCTTGTTAATCGGTTCACACCCTGTGTGACACTGCAGCAGATCTGGGGCCAGATGCATTAAAGTCTGGGCAGATCTTGACTTTTCCCTCACAATAGGTTACGGATCAATCTTTGCAAACAAAGACAGAAACAATATCCACACGGTGGACATGGGCACAAATACACAGCCTTCATTCACACTCCCACAATTAGATCTAAACAAATATAGAAAACCTCTAACATTGAGAGGCTCAGCGATATCTCAATCACGGTTATCAAACATCAGAGGGATCATCAATCATTTAGAGCTTGAACCTTGAACCTTGAGCTTGCGTTGAAACAGACTTGACAAAGTGTTTGGCAATTCAGGATCAAATGATTTGATCATTACAGCAAATTAACGGCTCCAATGTAAATTAAAAGACTGAAAGTTTGTAATTATTTGTGAGTTCTGAATTTCACTACTCGCTGATAGGATTTCAAATTAGACATTATGTAGACTTTCCACTTGCAGAGTAAATCCTTAAAGGCTAGCTCTCACACGGGCGAGCAAATTCTGAGGTCAAGATTTGCTTTAAGTGTTATAGTTAGTCTTCTTGGACGGTGAGTCAAAATGTAATATAATATAAAACATTTAATATAAAAACATTATACCACTAAATAATCTTTCATCGTATGCAACTGCCATTAGAGTATATGGATGTATGTGTTTACAGTAGGTAAAGGTTTGGCAAATCGGAAATTTCATGAGTCTTTTTACTTTCTTTCTTTTTTGTCTTATTTTTTTTCTTACATTTTTCTGGCTCTCTGTTTCTAACATAATTTTCTTTGCCGTGCTCACCCCTCAGCTCTGTGTCTACCAAACATAAGTGGATTTTAAGCAAGATGTGTGCCCCTTGGGTTCTCAGTTTCTTCACTGCTTAATTCAGGTATTTTTTTATTTTATTTTCACGGCAGCGTAGTTAGCATTGTTGCCTTACAAAAAGAGAGTCCTGGGGACACCGGACACCTGGGGTCTTTCTGTGTGGAGTTTGCATGTTCTCCCGGTGTCTGCGTGGATTCTCTCCAGGTACTCTGGCCAAAGACATGCATGGGGTTAGGCTAACTGGAAATTCTAAATTGACTACAGGTGTGAATGTGAACGTGAATGGTTGTCTGTCTCTCTGTGGTAGCCCTGCTACAGATGGGTGACTTGTCAGGGGTATACCCCAGGCTCCAACACCCCACCAACCCAAAATGATACAGTTGTAAGAAACGGATGGGTGAATATTTTGTTACTTTACTTACACACACATACACATACACAGTGAAATTTTCATCCTGCGGTAACCTGAACTTACTACACAGCAGTAAATGCAAATCTTCACTTAACTAAAGCTTAAATTAAGATTTGTTTTCCAGCAAGTGTTGACAGTGTATGTGCACCTTTCTAAAGGATGTGGTAGCTCATGGCAAACATATTTGCTCTGTTCACATTAATATTCAGCTACAACATTTGCTCTTATACCGCTAGTCAGCACAAGTGTAAATAACATTTGCAGCTTAAACATTTGTAACATGCAACTGTTCCCATGCTGCTTGACATTTAGCCGCTAGGCACACTGAAACATTAAAACAGCACATCATAAGATCTACAGATGGGTGACAAAAGGAATAACCCAAATAAGCGAGTGGGGAACACAACCGACCCAGATGCTTTCACACAGGTGTGCGGCGTGGTACAATTAAGCAATTAACAACCAATCACACTCTGTGGCATGTATAAAAACGCTGAGCAAGACCCAGTTTGTTTGCAAGTTTGTTACCAAGCTTGCAAGAGGAAATGAGCCAGTTTGGGCGTGGACATCAGACGCTTCAGTCACAAGGCGGCTAAACCTGCTAGTGTTTCAGTAGTGACAAAAGTACGCCTGTTTTTAGATGTACTGGAACGACATCTTTAAATAGGTCAGAAATTGACAGGGAACACTTGATGACCATGATGCTAGTGCATTAGTGCAGTATGGAAGGAATAACAGAAGAGCAACTCTTCCTTGGGTGACTGAGAATGGCAGCGCAAGATGTGATCTGACTCTGTTAGCAAAAATAGTCTGTCGACAATTACACAGACAGCGATGTTATGGTAGGGTTTCAGTGCCTAAACCTCTTATTACAAAGATGAATGCGCATTTGAGAGTTCAGTGGTGCAAAAAAACATAGATGTGGGAGAAAAAAAAAAGCGATACAGTCAGATGAGTCATCCTCCCCATATTCTCAACAAAACGTTAAATGTGTGTATGGTGTATGTCAAGTAAACTGTACTTTTAGGCCACTGTTTGATCCCTGCAATGAGGAGTTCCAGTGTCTCTCTTTTACATCTTTGCTGGCATGGTTTATGTCCAGGGACCAAAGATGCTCTCAGACACCACCTTTATCCTGTGATGAAGCTACAAACAAAGACCCTATCTAAGGGGTCACTACATATGCTACTACCTTCACAGTCACCAAATCTCAACACAGCTGAACATCTTGATGGATTACTAGACTTTAATCTTAAAATTAGAGTCAATTTAAAATGAAATGGTTGTCTTTAACTTTTTCTTCACGAGATGAAAGCCTACAACAGACACACAAACCTGACTTCTATCATTACTATCACCACTTGCATGTGTCTACATAAGGCAATCAAGAACTACACTTTTCAGCTCCTCTCTCCATCATTCTACTCCTTACGTGTAGACTTCCAGATGTTAGCAATCTGCATTTTTCTAAAGGACCATTCAGATGGCATAATCTATATTGCTAAATTCAGTT
>NC_140470.1:8554690-8624690 GCF_051167445.1 Perissodus microlepis
ATCGCAGGTCTAACAAAGAAATTGAGGATATAAGGGGTGCGTAATGAAGGCCAAACTCAATGACAGCACGTTTGCAGCTGTAATTTTAATGGCAAAGTATTCTATTAGAATCTCAACAAGCCTTAATTGTATAAAGCACAACCCCACTAAGCCGAATGATGTCATCTGCACATGCTGTCGGTTTAAATGTGGCCTTCCAAGACGAGCGTGCAGCCAGTGACATTTAATTGGAGGACAGAAAAAGTTATGGAAGCCTCGGAGAGACGAAAGGGAATTTCTGTGATGACTTCACGTTTGTCAAAGAGATAAATAAAAGATGATAAACACGGATTAGAGGGGCCATTTTGTCTGTGGTCCTCTCTCTTTTAGTCCTGGTGACTTTGAGAAATATGTCTCTAAATTTAGCACCAGCTTTATCAAGCTGAGGCAATCCAGGGAAAAGAAGGACTTGGGAATAGAGAGCGCAAAAGAAAGAGACAAGGTTGAAAGGTATCTAAAAGACAGGTTCGGCAGACAAAAAGATTGAGGGTAGTTGAGGGGGATGCATTGTCTGTGAGATCCTGTCCATCACTTGCCACCTTCAGAATGAAAATACATCTTCACTAATATCCCCCCCCCCTCTCTCTCTCTCTCTCTCTCTCTCTCTCTCTCTCACACACACACACACACACACACACACACACACACACACACACACACACACACACACACACACACACACACACACACACAACCACAGGAGGAGAAAGAGATGTGAATTTCAATTAAGCAGGTAAGGAAATTAAACTAGTAATACAGGTAGAAAGTCATCCAAGCAGATAAAGGCTCTAATACTGCAAAGAGGGTAGAGAGACGAGGCGCACGGACAGAAAGACAAACTCATTCACACCCAAATATGCCGCACGTAACACGAAGGCAGAATGAAGGTCAGAAGAGTTCAAATGTAAAACTACGCCTCTACTTTCATTTGAAACATCAGTACTGTCTGTCTAATAACTGTCCACTCCACTGTGGAGCAAAACAGGGGCCTCATTAAGTGGCACATACATAATTACCAATAACGTTAATGAATTCTTTGCCACTATTTACCTGTAATGCATTCATAGATGCTAGTGTTTGCTGGCGTTTTTATCAACAGTGGAGGCCCTGTCTACTTTATGCATATTAAGTGCTTCAGATAGCATGGCTTGCCAAATCTCTGTATTCTTTAAAAACTTTAAAAGTAGCCACCCCAGCTAGAAAATGATTCTGAATGCAGCCACCGTATTACTTACTTCTTGGGTGAACTGGCATTAGGCATGAACTGTTTATTCAGTGGAAGGTTAAGGTCAAAAGAGAGGAAGCTTCCGGAAAATATGTCATGTTTGTTTAATTTGAAAATGGGGGTCAATGCAATTTGGTTTACTGACAGCATGCTGCCATCAAATGCTAACTACGGGTTGACTTTTGGTAAGAGAGCACTGCACCAAGTGCAAAGTCATTCAACTGCACTGCTTCATATCCTGTGTTTGTTCTTCATTCTTGTCTTCCATGTCAGTTTGTGAAATAGTCACAAAAAAGAAATCTATTATTTTGTGTTCATGAATTATGTTTTTTGAGTTATTGAGCACTAAACTGGAACTAATGCATTTTAATAGGACATATATTCCATGTCAGGAGCATGGATTACATTTTAAACCAAACCACAATATTGTTGTAAAGCTGCTCGAGTAGTGTTTATTGTCTAAGGATTTAATGCGTAATATATTTGCAATTAACAATGTATTTGAAAGTGATGCATGAAAAACTATGACAGGTAGGATTCAGACCTGAGTTGCTGGAACGACAGCAGTAGCGGTTTTTGATACGGGCGACACGGGCGGTTGCCCGGGGCGGCATCACGGGCATCGGGAAAAAAAAAATTGCTCGTACTCATGCTGCCCCGATGTCATGCCAACGCATATTGGGAATGGCATAGGCACCGATCGGTTTTCTATCGCCCGTTTGCTGGGAGTAAAGACGCCCTCCGTTTGCGAGGTGTGGCTGCTGCTTGCGGCACAGGGAGGAGAGCGGCGGGGGATTCTCTGGCTGGCTGAAGCAGCATCTAATAACCAACTCGCAAAATAAAACAAAATAAAATTAAACCAACAAACACGAAAACACCAGACATTATGATACAGACTTATAATTTGCACCGATGTTTTTTTTCGAAATTCTATAAAGTGAGCGTGAGAGCCCTCGGTGCGCCTACTTTGACTTCAGCAGCAAGCAAACTTTATTGTCATCTCTGCTACATACAGTCCAGTATATAGAGGGACGAGACGACGAGGCTCCAGTTACAACAGTGCAAGTAAACAAACAATATATAAAAAGAAGAGTAAGAAAATAAATATACACTTTAGGACTCGGGGTAAAGAGATCAATAACAATTTAAAATTTATAATTTACAGTTTGATGATTTAAAGTCTCACACACAACCCGTCGAAAGGGGAGGGGGGCCGGCTGCTTCCAAATAGAGCACATTTCATTCATAATATTGTAAATCCAAGCACATTATGTATTCATGATTTGAATCCTGGGTTGTGTGAAATCCCAGAAATAAACCCTAGACAAAGTCAATCTGTGAACTAAGGTGTAGATCTGTTAGGTTATGTTGTGGCGATCCTCGAGTTGGGGGATGGGTGTTCATACTGGAGTGCAAAATTAAAACCAATGGAAGATGGACATGAAAAGTTCAAAGCCATCAGGTCCTCAGTTTAGAAAAAATAGAAAAGAAGAGGAGGAGAAACGAGCAAAAGATACAGGTAAGCAGATGTGTTATTGGATAATGGCAGGTCATCCTGAAACAATCAGAATCAGAATACTTTATTAACCCCTAAGGAAATTATGTGAGTTACAGTTGCTCCAAGAAGAAATGGTAAAAATAGCAACAGTACCAGACTAAACTCCAAACAATGCATAATGTTACAGATTTTAATATTAATTAGTCGTTGTCAATTGTGGATTTGTCCTGTTCTCATTGTATGACAAATTATGATGGCTGTTTGGTAGCCATTTGCAACCCATGCATACTCTCTCGCTCTTCATATGTGTGTGTGTGAAATTGGGGGGGGGGGCAGAGGGAGTGTTCGCCCAGGGCACCAAACAGGCTAGGACTGATGTTGAACGACAGCTTAATCTTCCACCACCCCTCAAACATCCAAATGTGGAATTTTTCTTGCTTTTTAAACATAATGTTGAAAAATTCACACCAACACAAAAAAGTTGAAAAATCTGTGCCTGGAAAGACTCATCGATAGATTGTAGGTGGTGAATATAATAAATTCAGCCCTTCCTATCTGCTCCACTATTTCCCTAGAATTGTCCTTGTTAAGATACAAGCTTTACATAGAACGCACATTAAAATGAAAGCACACAATGGCAGCAATTTAAACATCCGGAAATCTGGTCTATCTGAGTATCTGGACTCAGGCCGTAACTGCTGTGCCACATTATATTAGCAAAAATCACCTGGTGTCACAATAAGAGTTTAATGTCTCAAATTTCTTTGTGCACATGTGGCGCGTGCTGGCATGCATGTGCCGGCAAATTCAATATTCATTCAGAAGATGAAGTCCAAATGAATACTTAACACCCCGTCAATTGAGATTCATCGGATGTTCGTGTTTATTCATTTACCAGTATACACATCTGCTCAGTATTACATGGGAGATTAACTAGTTCCATGTGAAGGATTTATCTGAATGGAGAGTCATCATACACCTGTATTCCCTAATGACATAGGTAAGGGCTTCCCCTTACTAAATTAGTCAACTAAGTGGTTATTACAGACTTATTCTAGTGAGGTATTTTTATTCACTCATTTTCTACTTTCTATGCTGTCTGTTCCTTACTTAAAAACTGCAGAAGAAGGAAAATGATTTTGTTTCAGAAATACCTGCCTGTTTGTGTGTAATAAAAGACTTAATTTTACAGACTATTAGCAATTTACTTGAGTGCATGTATGGATTATTATGTTGTAAATGACTGTATTCATTTGACAAAAGTTAATGAAGAAAGAAGGTGAAAATAATTTGGAGCAATATAAATGCAAAGCGAACAGAAGGTCAAAGTTGGCCTAATTAAAAGTGCTATAAAATTGGCTAGTGCTATAAAAATGCCGCATGTAGCTATCAATTAGAAATCACAAAATGGTCTTAGGCGGTAGCAGCAAGGAAATGAATCTGTCAACACTTTTCATTATTGTATGATAACACGGGAGAAAATTAAGTCACAAAATAACTGTTACAAGCCAAAGTTGAACTGCTTGTGATTATTTCACCTTTTCGACTAGCAGGAGAGGAGAAAGGAGGGGAGAGGAGGGATTTCTATTTTTTTTCACCCTATTCGCTGGGATGTTTTTGCATTTCCCAACTGTGTGTCACAGGGAATCTTCTTTTAATGAATCAAGGTGAAAGCACAGGCAGTGGTCCAAATTCATGGCATTGCTTTACCACATGTAGAGTGTGTAGGTGCAAGAAGACTTTTTTTTCTTTGGTAATTTTGCATCCAAAGATGCTGGCACAGCAGCGGCACACCTGCAGCGCAGCCGCAAAAAAAAAAAAAAAGGTTGGATTAGAAGGAATAAATTACCAGTTGATGTGGTAGAAGCCAGTGTCAATCACAGTCAATTAAATTAGGTCCCCTCATTTCTTTTAAAAGCAACAAGCTCCACACCATGTGGTTAAAGCAGTTTTACTTTAAAAGGAAGTCCAAACTGGCAGCCCCACGAAACCCTCTGAACAGAGGAAAACAGTGTGTGTGAGGTGCATAGCTGTGAGCGGCAAATATTAGAAATTGAAAAAGTGCTGGCAAGACATATGATATCCAATTTACCATTGAATTAATTCACTGGAAATACTGAAATCTCACAATTGGCACAATAAATCAAATTTGTGAACAGCCAAGCATGGCGCTGACATTACCTCTGAATATTTTCTGAGAATGGATAATGTGCAGTAATTACTTTAGTTAAGCAATGGTTTCAATTACATAGAGAACATTTAAGTCCCACCTGAAACGGTATTTAATCCTTTCTTTTGTTAAAAAAAACACTTGACTAGTATTTATGATCGGTGGAGCAACTGATGCAGTCAGACTGAAAGAAACCAAGTTGCACGACAAGGTCACTAACTCAGAAAGACTGATTAATGTGTGGAGGTGATGGTTTGTTACTGTTTAGAACTCTGTGAAGATAATTAGCGCTGTCTCACATGGACTACAAAGACCATCTAGCTGCAGAATTACTTATATTGTTAGGTGGGGGTGGGGGTGGGGGGGGATTCATAACCTGCTGTCTATAATAACCACTGTTATTTTATTAATTCAACATGCACTTACTCCTTTATATTTTACAACTGCAGGACAAAGCAGCTCACAATTTATACACAAAAAAAATCGTGCAGCAGGGAAAAAAAAAAGATGCTTTCTGTTACAAGGTCTATTTTGTTATTTGCAGACAGAGCACTCAAATGCTGTCTAATAAAGTCGCATTTTTTGACTTCTAAGTCACAGAAGTGCATAAGGTGCACTTGGAAACTACATCACTCTGGAGACCATTTCATTAAGCATGAAAAAGAATTGAATTTGACTCAGATCTGGATGCAAAAATCTGCATTTGAACACTGTTCATCCATATGAAATATTGCCTATAAGTAAAATACCCCAAACAATCACATCATACACAAAATTATCGTTTTTAATATTCTGCCACTTTTCTCCTCAATTTTTCATTGATCATTATGCACTGAGTCTGTGCACACACACTGTGTCTGATGCATGCCTCACTTTTGTGCAAGCTCACTGTTGGGTCTGTGTTTCCACAAGCAACGCTAGTTTAGAAACTTATTCTCGTTAACGACAAAAACAAGACGAACAACTTTTACTTGCTAGCAAGGGAGGCCCCGGCCGGTGTCTCAGAAAGCACCCTGAATCCTACCGCAGACTGACCCCGATGACGGCCTCCTCTCGCTGCCTTTTATTGACATGACAGTTACAATACACAATACAACACAAGCACCTCCCACCGTAAAACCCCCCAATGGTTCTAAGACAAGGCACTATGTGTGTGTATGTGTAAGCATCTGTATGCATGTGCAAGAACGTGTGTGTGTGTGTGTGTGTGTGTGTGTGTGTGTGTGTGTGTGTGTGTGTGTGTGTGTCTTTCTCTCTGTATGCATGTGTCTCTGTATGCATGACTTCCTGCTCACCAAAAGGATCATAAAAGCAGGAAGCAACATCACAAGAAACAGATCTTCCAGATAGAATGTATCTGCAATAAAAGCCTCTCCAGCCAGTGGTCAGAGACAAAGGAATGTCTTGATCCTATAGATTGAACTAAGACCTTACAAATTTAAGAAACACAAAGACAACATTCAACAATTAGACTTAACACTGTTTTACACACATACTGACACATGCACTGTATCCTATTCATATTACATATTGCTCATTTTGAGACTATACACAAATATAAGCATTTTTTCCCCTCCTTCTGGCGCCAGATTGTGTTTACATCTGAATTCTTTTCCGACTTAAATTAAATGCAAAATCTAATCTCTAGGACAGGCACATAAACAGACAAATACAAATTATGGTGAGCCCACATGAAAACACAACACAAATTTATCCAGATGATAAAATATGATGTGGCTGACACTGCCTCCAATGAAAAATTATTGGCATGAGCCAACATGTCAGCAGTATAATCGTGAATGATGTGCGGAAGAGAAAGGTCACAGCTGAGGACCGAGGCATTATGTAGAGGAACAGCTAAGCTCTTTAGCACCCTGACTTAGATGCAGTAATTCAGTATTGAAGGCTTGGTGTGTAACACATGTGTACCGTATATTTTTTAGGTACACAATATGACACATTGCAGCAGCAGCTGTCATCGTATAAAAATAAAAAATAAGCATACGACTTAAGCTCAGTGCAGATTACAGAAAGTCACAGATTTTTTTCCCCATTTAGGTTGAAAAATTGTGCATTATTATGAATCCGAGAACAGACAACTCCATATAACCTAGCATAGCAGCGCAGCCTCTGCTATTATACATCTTCCCTTGTTTATTTGCGCCATAAAATTGAATAATAATAATAATTTGAAACTTACATTTTTGCCTTAAAATTAAGTAATGTCAGCTTCCAAGGGGAAGGCAGTGCTCAGTGCTACAGTCACGACACAGAAAACAGTGGTGCGACCAACATTATTGCAGCTGTGTGCAATTAGTTGCTTTGAGGGCTGTGACTACTTGCAACCAGTTGAGTCAAGTCCCCTATTTTAGAGAGACATGTCACAGACAAGCTGTGTTCATCAGACTGACTGCAATGTGTTGGTCAACTGTTTGCATTTATAAATGAAAAATAAATCTGTCTGTCTAAGGCAGACAACGACTGTAGGAGACGGGTTGTCTTCCTCCATATAAGCTGTATTGCAATCTAAAGTCGTAGTGAGGGTGTTCAAACTCTGAGGAAACAGCTGGTTGCTGCAACTACTACATACCAAAGTAAAAAGGTTCTATTATTTAAGCTAAATGCATTTTATATAACCTCAATTTAGAAGATTTTATAGTAAACTTAACTTAAGCTATCGTTAACACAGAAAAGTCTACTGTAATCAGTCTAGTTTTTTTGTTTCGTTTTTTTTTGTTTTTTAGACAGCACTCATATTTGTGGATTTATAATGTGTTGAGAGGCAGAGACCTCAGTTTCTATAACATAGGCCACACAGGAACACTGGTTTTATTAACACTTGCACAACAACCATGAACATCTACACTCATTCATTAATCGCAACAGGACTCTTGGTCATTATTCTTGGCCACACAAACACTGAAAACCACAAAACACATCCACAACACTCAAAGCCTAGACATAACTGAAATAATGATCACACCACTAGTAAGTTAAAGTTAAAACATCAGCAGTCCCATGGGCATACTGCACAATATTGCATATTCATGTACTGAAGTACAAAATAGTACAAAAGAACTACTAAACACAACTGCACTTGTGAATCCAGGAAAACTCAGGCTAAGTAGGAACATTTAGTGTAAATTCAGTTAAATGCACTAGCTTATATAAAACATGCATGCTTTATAAAGGACACTTGCTTTAGAACTTAGCTACAATGCATTATGCTCCTAATCTTGAAACACTTATATCCTGTTAACCTTTTTTATCTTATATCAGCACCATCTGTTTAAATGAAAAAGTAATTCACTCAAAATTTTAGCATTTTAATTAAACAACAAAGCTTTCAGTGGTTTCAGCTAATTACATAATATGTATACATAAGAGTGATAACAGATACACAGCAGTCACCTTCAACTAAAGACATTTTGCGGTGTAAAACAAAGAAAGCACAGCCGATGAGAGTGACAAGCAAAATAATAGTGCAGGTTCTCGAAATGTATAATTACAACAAAGAATATATTTTCATTAGTGGCTTGTTATTTGTTGTCTCATGTTTGGTTATTATTTGAATGTTACTCAACTGACTGCATGAGAGCAGTGACAAAACAAATTATTACACTGAGAAAGGCCTTTATGTACTTATGAGTTACCTCTGTCGTGAGATCGAAGCTTGGGGAAAATGTTGTTAAATATATGCCGTGCAGCCTCCTCAACCCCTGAGCTTAGATCCAGAAATGTGTCGCAAACAAGCAGTTCAACCAGAAAAGGGCAACAAAAAGCTATTGACCATCACTGCTAATCACACCACCCACAATAGCACAGCTAATAACCTGACAGAGCTGTCTAGCTCAAAGAATATCAGTCTTAATCTGAAAGGTTGGTGCCCTGAAAAAAATAAATAAATATAAAAATCAGGACAGCACATAAAAACTGAACTGTCAAACAACGTCAAAGTGAGAAAGAGCTATCTGGTGGGCGAAATTCCAATATCTTACACTAGAATGACAACTGGATCCAATCATGGCAGAACACTTCAGTGAGCTGGTCAGGCATCCTTCCAGTCCGACAGACACATCCAACTCAAAATGATCACACTTAAGCTTCACTTTTATAATTACGAATCAACTGTGGATGCAGTGCGGCTGCTGAATGTTTAAAACCTTACTCCTGGAGATGAGTCACGAATAAAGCTTTAAAAAAGAAGAAGAAGAAAAAAAGACAGATTTACAAAACACAACATGTTCTGTCAGGTTTTTTTTAAATAAAATAAAAAAATAATAATAATATAAATAAATAAGGACCAGTTAAATTCAACCTCAAAACTCCAGCTAAGTTGTCTTAAAGCAATATCACATGTATAGCCTTGATGTGTACTTACTAATACAAAATAATCATATACTCAGAGATCCTCCTAAAACTTCTCCCCATTTTTCCAGTAAGAAATGCTGCTATTATAAATAGCCATAGGTCTATTTGTAATAACTTCACACATCTTGACACCCCCTGAGCCTCTCTTGCTGTGGGTGCCATATGTCACTCTTTGTTGTACCGATCCCAGACAGCATGTACAAAAGCAGAACCACAGGTGTAAATTTATTGAGAAGCAATGAGAAATCAAAATTGGATGGCAAGGTAACGCGTCTGACAACACAATAGAACTCATCATCCTGATTAAGCTGGCCGTCCCTTTTTAATTATTCCCCATGTTTCATTCGAACGCGATCTCAAAGAGGTCACAGTTAAAAAATTAGAAATGCCTTCTAAAGCCCCTCCCCGATGTAATGCCTTGGATGTGTAGAGACTTGAGAGGATGGAAAAAAAAAGATGTTATTGTTAAACCAATTTTTATTATTATTATTTTTTTAATTTACAAGACCTGCCGCATTATTGTAGAGCGCTAATATCCAAGAGTGCTACGGCTGAAGAGGCCCCAAGGTCAGTGATGCTGCTGCGTTGTGCTGACCAAAGCCACTTAGATTCCTGGTGACATTGTGATCAGAAACAACTGCAAAAGCAAATCCTAATAACTAGCTGTGGTCGATTGTTTTGTAACTACAGCAACACACAAAAAAAACCATCTGACAACACTAAAGTCATTTACCATGCATATTTCAGGAAATGCATTGTTCCTTTCTAAGTACTTAAAGGCTATTTTCCAGGGAGCGAACAAAAGGTCTCCAGATGTTCTAAAATGTTTTTCCAGTATTCACAGTTTACCTTATTTCTGATCCTTTTTATTAGCTTTATAAGCCCAAGAACACAGGTATAACACCGACCTGTGATGTATCTGCTCTGGTCTACCTAGTACATGTTGAACTTGTGTGTTCTTGTGTTTGTATTTCTCGTGGTACGTGTGTGTGTGTGTGTGTGTGTGTGTGTGTGTGTGTGTGTGTGTGTGTGTGTGTGTGCACAGAGGCTTTGATAAGAGGTCTTGAGAGGTATAGTGGAGGACCATGCCCTCCTCTCCTCTGCACGCCTCTCCTCTCTATCCTGGCTAGCAAGCTGTCCTCATTACTGTCAGTCAGCATCAGGTTTAGCAGTGCCAGGCTCCTGCACAGCCCTCTGTCCTCTCTGCCCTGCCAGCACTAGCCTGCCTGACGGCTGCCATTGGTAAGCATTGTAAGAGCCCCTCAATCCCCTAGAAAACCTAATTACTCTCCACCCGCAACCAAGGAGACCACAGCAGGAAAAAAAAGTGAAGCAGAGGAAAGAAGAATCGCACGCACGTACCCTCCATTTATAAGCGCAATAGCAATTATTCAAACAAAAGAAAATGCGTATTCGAATTATATTTGCAGTAAAATAAATAATAATAATAATAATAATAATTACACTAGCATTCACATTTACAAATCATTTATATTTCAGTTGAAGTATAAATATTGGTGGCATAAAAAAAGGAACACAGGATACATTTAGAAAGTGTGAAACATTAAAAGAAAAAAAAATGCACGAATCAAACTGCGCATTGCTTTGACTACCCGTTAACTGGGTCACTCAGTTGGTGATTGTGTCTGACCACCAAACAAACAGTCATTCATATGACTCTGCTCTGGCCCCATTTTCATCTGGAGCAGTTCCACCGAGGCCACTGAAAGCAAAGGAGCTGACAGGTCAGGGATTTAAACCCATCTCCAGCTTCAGCACAGCAGCCATTACCACAGGGGGAAAAAACAACTCCTTGTGTCAACCTCCATCTGAGGAGGGGCTTATTCATGTTGGCTGCACATCTGCTTTTTCAGGGGGTGACACAAGAGTGACAGCGAAGAATTCCCATCAAGTTGCTTGTCACTTTCCTGTCGTCTTGGTCAAAGTTGTCTTTGCTTACTATCGGACTGTCTCTTGGTCTCAGTGAGGAGCATTTAGTGTCAGTTGTAAAGCCTGATTTCAAAAGTGCATTTATTTCAAGAGATAAAGAAAATATTATTTTTCTTTCAGCTGGACATCTTGGTCACTCACCGGGATAAAACCTGTGCCACAAGCCTTGAAATGCAATGTCAGGTTTGGATAATAGCCTGCACAACACAACATTCGCTCTCTTTCTTCTACTCTGTGTGCTATCTGCACAGCAGAAATTGCTTGAAAAAGAAGAAGTCTAATAGGAAATAATGTTCTTTAACACTGGAAATATTTGGGAGGGCTCACAGTCATAAAGTGACGCTCACCAAAGATAATGATCCGGCATTCTGTTGCACGAATTACATTATAGACTTTTGTCCTTGAATATTCTTTCGGACTCGTGCAGCTGTGCAGATCTGAGTTGGAACGGGGAAGCTGGTGCTTTTAATAAATTCACAGGGACATTCAAAGGGGCTGGCAGCTACGGAGGTTTCATTTTCCCAGCAGTGAGCTGTGTCATTTAAAATAAGGATCATTTTGACAAGGGGAATATCATAATGCTAAATCTAGATCAAATAACTGAGCAAGGTGTAAGACTAGATTTACAAGGCCTTGTAATCCTGAAAGACTAAGACAGAAACGGGCACAGAAAGGGGAGGATGTAGCAGTGAGGAAGAATGATAGATTGAGAGATAAAATATTAAAAGAAAACAAGCAAAGGAGACAGTTTTGTTTTCAAATGTGGATATCAAACTACCTGTTTCCAATACAGTGTGTGTACATGTGGTCACAGCACAAATGGCCTGGGGAAGGGAATGCAGCTTTGTTAGTTGACTTCATTAAAACTTGAGTCTTGAAATTTCTAGAACCTCAACACACCTGGGAGGTTTTTTCTTCTGCAAGCAGCCACACAGAGCGCACACAGTCCCTAAGAGAGATGTGTGGAACGCAGACAAGTGGAGGAGGTTGGTGCACTGGTCAATTTGCCATTCACAGAAGAAAAAAAGAAAGAAAGAGGAAAGAAAAGAGGCAAAGGAAAAAAGGGAACGTGACGTGAAAAGACAGACAGGGAGACAAAGAAGGAGGCAAAGAGAAAGGGGGGAAACTCCAGCTGTCAGAGACAGGCCAGCACTAACAGAGGGCCGTCAACAGGGAAGCCACAGTCACAGCTGCCACAATCTACAGTAAAATTCAGGACAGTGGTTTAATGGTGGATCTGTGTGATGCCCCTAAATGATCTCAACTAGTTTACTACCACAGTTACCTATCTTGCTCGCTGATAAAGCAAGCGGTTTGCAAATCTTAAGTTTCAGTAAAGAAAACTGCAGCGGCAAGTGAAACGAGCATCTCTCAAAGTATTGTCACAGTTGCTTTTTTTGCAGTACACATTTCTTTTTTCATGCACAAAGATTCAACATCCTATAGACTCCCAGAGACGCACCGACTACCTGTTCTCAATGGCTTACATGGCAAATCCCTTTATGAGGTACAAGGGAAGGGTTACGCCCATTGCTCTGTAAATGGATGTTGCTCTTTCCTTTCATTTCCATAACAAGCCATCAGAACTCATCTCCCACTGAAGTGGCCACAGTCCCACTGGCAATTAAAATCATGCTGGGACATGCCATGGTTGTGTGTGACTCCACTGTGGGAAACAAAAGCACCGGCAGCAGCGGTAATGACGCCAACAGTTGAGTGGTAAATCTCGAGCAATGTCGGCAGAAGCTGTCTCTTTGATTTCTCCAGGAAACCCAGAGCGGGCCTCGTTTACACGTTTCAGTTTGAGCGTTACTGCAAAATATCAAACGAGAAGATCGCATGGAACAGCATCAACTCATCTCTGTCTTCTTTACTGCCTTCTATATACAGTGGCAGTACTGAAAAGGTGGGTGGGTTGTTGATAGTTTCTCTTTATTTTTCAGAGAATTTTCAATTTCTAAACAAGCCTGAAATTTAGCTGGGGAAAAATAGCAAATCTGAACGGCAGATTTAAAACTTTAGGGGTTTGCAATAGACTTTAAAAATCTATCAAGCATCTACACTGATAACGAGACGATTATGTAATACTATCTGTCTGATTAAACCCAAAAGGTTATTAATCAGTCCCATTTTACATTCCCATTATTGTTGTTATTAATTAGAGCAGGATGTTTCAGTCTCCACAAAAAAAGAAAACCCCCGTTTCTTACACTTATCACATCTGCTAACTAATTTCCAGATGGAAATGTAGGCAAATATTTTTACAGTTTTACAGAAAACTATAGTAAGTGGTGATGAATATATTTGGTATTCACATCCCTTGTTCAAAAGTAACCTCATTGCAATGCATCTAAAGTACGTAAAGGTGATAATAAAATCATTTCTGTCAAAAGGGAAACTACACGTTGAGAATTTGCAGAGAAATCGTGGCATTCTAAAGCTACTTTTAGCAGCCTATCTAACAAAGCCACGGCTATCCCCAGCCAGGCTAAGAGGAGACGAGGCATAAATGAATGTGCATAAAGCACTTTGCATCACATCATCATTGTTTAATCCTTTCATTCTCATCTGTCAATCATCCTCAGATGCAACCTAATCCCTGAATATTTGTGGACTGGTCTATATTGATACCTTTGACATGACTTGTAAGCACAGCTTCTATTTATAATACAAAATGTTCTTTTTAAGTCATGAGATAAGCTTTAGTTGGGTGACATTATTCATTTGTAATGTGGGTGCCAGTTTGCATTTCTTTAGCCTGTTTTCTTTGATTGACAGGACCTGTGGTTATCTCCCCTCTGTGCCCTTTACCAATATTCTGGTGCAGATAGTCACAAAAACCCCCTAAGATTACTCAAATCATACATATACATGATTCTCAAACACTGGGTGGAAATCAGAGGGAAACAGTGCTCTGTGACTTACTCGTCATATCTGCAAAAAACTGACTCGTACAAACAAAAACAAAAAAGTCAACTAGCTTATTATGACAGCAACTTACATTTCATACAATGCTGACATTAGAAACACAACGGTTTCACGTTTGTTCTTAAACGGGACAAATGAAGGCAAACTGATTTGTCGTACATGTTACGTCAGATATGAATCAAAATAAGGGCGTGTCCACTTTCAGGTACCCCAATGATCGTCTGTCGCTTTTCTCACTGTCTCTTGACACTTGGAACTGTCCGTGTTTTGGGGCAGTGTCAGTTATGCCTGCTGATACAAGATGTTTTTCCTGTGATCCTGTCATCCCAGTGCTAACACCTTCAGTTGTTTACAGTGAAATGTCCTCCGTGTTCACCTTCACCTCCTGCCTGTTTTCAGCATTACTCTACGTGATGTACATACTGTATAGAGTTACTATGCCGCAGCGTTCGGCAGCACGAGGTCATTGGCAGGGTTCACCTGTGAGGTCATTGCTAGCCGTGAGAAAATGAACGCTGATTGGTCTTGTCACGATTTGCTCCCCGAAGCTCGTGCCGCCGAGGCAACTGCCAAGACGAGCTTCCTTAAACAAATCCCTATTCCCAGGCAGGCACACAGCGGAGTTGGGGAAAAGGGACAAAAGAACGTATCCGCCACAGAGAGACAGAGACAACTTTCTAAATGGGAAGTTCTAAATTAGACTTCTTTTAAAGGTCTTTTAAAGTACAAACCCATGCAATGTTAATCTATCTGGCTTAATCCCATTGCTTTAAGATCCTTTATAATCCACATTCAATACAGCCATTTCTCTCCTCTAACAAGCTTGCCCTATAGCCATTTTATAAATCATTGGTACAAGGTTTGTGTAGTGCCACAAATTCTGTTATGGTGTCATTACTTCACTGAGTTATGAATCACGCAAGGTAGAATGACAAATATGTTTAAGACCTGTAGAACTGCTCAAAATATTGTATTTCTGTGTGAGTCATGGCAAAAAAAGTGGTATAATGCTCTTTTAAAAAAGATCAGCAATAACCACGACAGCAGTGGAGTTTCTGGTTCACTTAAAAACTGGAAGCATCATCAAACATCTGAGCTGTTTTACTGCCCCTTGGACATTTATGAGCAGGGCTTACAGCAGACGAAGTTAAAGTGATATAGTCAAAGGAGTGATATACTTGCCACACAAGAAAACAGAGAAACACTGGTAGTTTTTCAGCCATATGCCGATATCCTTAAGTCACCATGTGCTGTGGCTTTGAAAGTCTGCACTGCCAATTCCTTATTTGAAACCTAACCAAGTCTTTAACAATGCCTCTCTCTGATCCGGTGGAAAGGAGAAAATCTATTATCGATTTCCACCTGGTTTAGGTGGAAAAAGCTCTGATAGCGATGCTGAATAGCGCTACAGTGTGCTGTGCTATAGCCTCCACAGTAAAAGCTGGGGGATGGTGTGAGAGGGCATGTCAACAAAGCCTTTGACTGTATGCCACAACACCATCTGCACATGCTGAATTTTTAATTGTCAATAGAACTGCTCAAGAACAGTAATCAAGAAGACAAAAGATAATGCGCATCATGAAGAGCCTGTACCACAGTTCCTGCGTGATTGGAGTTGGGCTTATTTTTTAAAATCACCCATTGTTTCAGTGCTAATTGTGTGAAATTCTACACGCATGCAACACAACAAAGATATTTCTTAATCACTTGTGATATTCAATCCCATTCAACTCCAGACCAACTCAACAGACTTCGAATTCAACCAGTAAATGCAATTCATCACTGTCACTGAAAAGTCACCAATCATTTCTCGCAAATTCAGTCAGGGTAATACAGGCCTGTTCACTCCAAAATATAATTCACCGTTCTGCATAATGTGCACCTTCAAAACCACATGAAAGGAAGGTCTTGATTCCATTTTCAAATAATCAGATTTCCTCCTTTCACCCAAATGTAAACGTTTCCACCAACAGCCTGCATTCTCTGCAGATATATTAGAGCCCGTCTCCTGTCAGTCATGACCCTGTCAAGCCAAGAGGCAAGTTGCCAAAGCAAGATGGTTTCACCACTTAGACTCTGATGCTTTAAACAGACAATAAGGCTTGATTTAATACTGCTGCAGACTAAAATCGGAAACCTCTGCTACAGGATTGTCATAATAAGACAGAGTTCATTTCAAAACATTTGCCACTGCAAACAGCTGTGATGAGGGATGAAATAAGCAAATCAGGATAAAAACAATGGAAAAAATATTATATGGATAGAAAACAGTGGGGTAACACAGAAAAACAACATACTCTTAATCATGCTGAAAATTTCCTTTAAGTCTCATGTTTTCAACTTTAATTGCTTTGGTGAAACAGTGCAGACAAGGTGAGAACAATGGGTGCAGACTATTTTTTTTATCTCTTCGTATCTGCTGTGTGAGCACACAAAATTAGGTAAGCTAGTGACATGAGACATAATCATTTTCTTTGAGCGGGGATAGTGACCAATTTATTCTTACCTTAGGCTGGGCGCGACGGGGAAAGGCAACCTTAGGATCAATCTGAAATGAGAAAAGAATAGCAAAATTGTTGTTAAAGGATAGGCTGGTATATCTTCGGGGTGAAAGGCACCCAACAGGTGTCCACAAAGGACCCCGGGGTGAAACCGCCACACTGCCGCATTTTGACTCCTTTAGACTCATTGAGAATGTAATTACTAGTACTTCAGTGGCAGTTGTACTATAATGGGTATTTATTATATGGCTATGATGTTGGATTTTTTATTTTTTATTTTTTTAAACAGGAACCCCCCAGAGAATATTTTGATCTATGAATGCGTAAATCAAGAGGAAGAACAAACCTTTCTTTTTCAAATTGCTTGAATATCTCATCAATGGCTCAGAACTTGTGAACAATGATGATAATTCATCTTTTTTAAGATTTACAAAAGCTTCATAATTAACATGTACTCTTCAAACCTAGAGTCGCCTTTAAGAGATGACAAAGTTATCACAATTACAAATTAAAGTCAATATGAATAGCACAGCAAAGCAGTAAAAATAACACAGAACGAAGCCATTTCTGTAAAACGGTGGTACCGCTACATTACTGTGCCTAATCTTTGACACAGTCGGGTTAAGGATAGGGTGACGTTTCACTAAAGGGCAGACTAGGTCATGGCTCTGGGTAGCTGACAGACTACAGAGATTGGTAAGAGAACAGTGTGCCACGGTTTCCCCCTGCTATGAAAAGCTGCCACACACTGAAAATGAAGGACGCCGTCCCTTCTTTGTCCTCCAGAGATCCTGAGGTCTTTGTCTTTGTCATGTTTATATCACAGCAGCTTCGTGGCTGCTTTAATTTCCGTCTACGTTAAGGAGCTACTACCGGAAGTTGAAAACAATGTATAGGGAAGTGCCTGCTATGAAAGAATCATAGCCATAGAATCGATGTTGTTCAGCTAAACTACAGGCAAAGAGCACATTGATATATTTTTAAAATTAGGTTAAATCGTATATGTATAATCTCAGTGACCAGTTCATTTGTAAACTGCAGTAAAAGAACCTGATTACTCAGTATATTAATCCCTACTGCAAAACAGCTTATCGTTTAAATTTACTGTTGGCCTATCAGCTAGCCTGGTTCCTTATAAATGATACAGGTGCACAGTTTAGTCCAGCAACTGGCTTTGTTTCCCGTCATGATTGTCACTAGGCAGACCAAAGCATTTAAAGAGAGCTGGCCAATATCACCGGCCTCATTACTCACTGTGGCAAATTATCTACAATTGATGGAGCTCAATGACACATTCTAGGCACAACACTCAGTGCACTGAGCAATGTACCATAGGAAACCACATATTAATTGCTGTAAATTACCATT
Source organism: Perissodus microlepis (assembly GCF_051167445.1). Lineage (NCBI taxonomy): Eukaryota > Metazoa > Chordata > Actinopteri > Cichliformes > Cichlidae > Perissodus > Perissodus microlepis. The sequence continues at coordinate 8,572,741 of NC_140470.1, forward strand.
TTTGTTTTTTAGGCCTAAATACTGGTGCTCCCAAATTAGCTGTTGATGCTGTATAGCAAAAACAAAGAAAGAACCCCCAGTGTTAAAATAAAGTTGGCGTGGAGACCAGCCACACCAATGTTCCGCTGGTCGTGGTCGCAGCAGAGCCCCGCTTTTATTTTAGGCAGGAATTGCTGATTGAATATGACAGGAAGAAAATGAGAGTCTGGGGCCGGTGACGCCTCCAGATATTGCCAAATAACTGGGAGGATGTGTCAGATCAGCCTGTTTCTCCATCTTGTGCTTGTTATCTCATTAGCTACATCTTCCTCATTAATTTCTCTGGTATAAAGGTATGTGGTGGGGGTTCTCATCAACCTTGCACTTACAGTGAAGAGGAACTGTCTGAAACAGCAATGTCATCCTAAACTCTCATCGCCTGGATGCAAATTTGAATTTGAGGGAGGAAAAAGAAAGAAAGAAAAAGAAAATCATGAAACTCTTCATGTTGTTCCATATTGTGCTACGTGTCACACTGACATATTTACAATTACTATATCAATTCTATGCATTCCTACTCTCTCGGCACAGATGGATTTATTTAAGAAAACGATATCTCATCACGCTGAGGAAAACAATGGAAAGAAAACACGAGATGAAAATTCACCATCTGCACGGATCAATTAAGCCATTGAAACTGACTACATTTTAATCTGTTTGAAGGAAAACCATGATGTGCAATGTCACTGTCATCTTCTCTGTCAGTCTCACTTATTACTGTTATCTTTCTAAATCGGGTCAAAATGAGAAATGAATTCAATAACACCTGGGCACGGTAACTCTGCTTGTAATGAATTTCATTTAAAGATTTGTCTTAGCACTTAGCCCCAGGCATAACCAATTCAAACTCAATTATTTTGTGCACCCTATTTTAGCAAAGACAACACATTATGCTCTGAATACCAAAGTCCTACACTTGGTAATGTATCTTACTTTTTAAGCTTATACAAAATATATCAAACCTCATTTTACCACACCACATAAACTAATTGTTTTTCTGTCCTGCTGAGAATTTCTATTCACTATGAAGCATTTGGTCTTGAACGTGCGCATGAGAATACTTTAACACAGCATGGAAAAATCTCATGTAGTCTGTTTAAAATTATATATATATTTAAACGATTACATGCAGAGAAAAACGTTACTGCAGATTGCTTAAATCTCACTCAGAGCAATGCAACCAAATTGGGCAATGAGGCCCTATTAACAAATCCTTCTGTGAAATGTAGCAGTACCTTTTTAGGTCACAAATTATGACGAATAACTCCTCTGAGAAATTTAGAACTACAAGAAGAGGAGACGAGGCAATTGTTTCCCTTTGCTTTACATATTAAAGCTTTAGGTTTTCATGTAGGAAGCGTCTTCATACCTATTGGGCAGGAGTTACCCTTTGCACTGAATGCAGCTGCATCAGAGATTATAGTGTCTCAGTTTCACCTGATACTTCCTTCCTGAAACATATTTTTTTCTTATGTAACACGCATACCATCAGGCTTGGGTTGAGTGAACTTAATGTAAGAAGTGCACCTGTTTCAGTAATGTTTTTTAAGCAGTAAAAAGATAAATGAATAATAGCTATTTATTAGTTTGTTTTTGCCTATGTTCTTGTTTGAGAAATGACTTTCCTTTATGATTTGTAGACAAATCTCTCTTACTGTGTCATTGCTTTCATCTTAATTTTACAACAGCTGGATGCAACAAAAATATTCGTACATTCTTTTGATTCTTGAAAGGAATTCTGGGAACAAACCATGAGATGGTAGATAACATATGTCGAGGGTATGCAAAGAGTGTCGCTGTTGGGTAGAGGGCCAGAGCTCTGACTCAGCTCTAGCTATTTGGCTATCATACAGTAGCAACAGAACAACAACAACAAGAAAAACAACACTTCATTAACCCCCCTCTGAGAAATTTCTTTACTATGGAAAAATCGCAAGCAATCTGACTTGGAGCTGAACGAACAATCTGCTTTAAACACAGTCGAATGGTCCGGGAGATATGACTACAATATTGTATTGTAATTGAAAACATGACTGTAACTGAAGGTGTAATGTGTTCAAATGTAAACTGTAATCAAAATGCAACCGTGAAAAACAACAATAATGTGCTCATCTATTTAGCAAAATCCAAATTTCTTTTTTTTATATCGAACCAGAACAAATGTACATACGTGTCAAATATCATTCAATTCTTTCTGAGACAAAGACAATGTATTTTTTTGTTCTGGGCTTTTATTATTGCCAACAACTGTTATCTTTAGCTGTATGTAGGATGCACAGTATGAGGTACTTTTTTTTTTTTTTTTGCACTGATTCAATTACAGCAGCAGTACCTGTTATGTACAATTGACTGGCAAGCACTAATGTGATGTCATTTTCCATGGACCCTGCAATCAGAGTATATGTGCCTTTAGCAATGTGGGTGTCTCAGATGAATCGTAACCATCTAACCAGTGTGCACACTCGAGTTCATGAGAACCAAGAGGCTACAGTGTCATGCTAAAGATGCACTACTGGTGACGTACCTCACGTAGCAGTAGTCTCCAGTGAAACATCTTTTGAGTATGTGCTCACCTTAGAGACCTGGCATCACCCTCACAGGACCCTTTCTTCAAATTACGTTTAGATACACCTTTGTAATATGATGCAACATGATCTCACGAAGAGCAAAAGTGGATTTCCTCAAGACATCATACAAGCAGATACGTCAATGTAATAAATGAGAACAGACCAGGAGGAATCCCCCCCACCAACCCTGCCCCATCATCTTTTTATCTTCCGCAGCCTTTTACTTAAGGGTCTCCGAGGGCTGCTTCTGCATGCGACTGTGGGAGATCAGGGCAGAGAAACAGCACATATCTTAAGTTCACATCTTACAAAAGGATTTCATATATTAATGCAGCTCCTGGGTAAACTCTCTTCCTCTCTCTTAAGACATATCTACGCTAGCATGATGATGTGGTGTTTAAGCTAAAAGGAAAAGCCTTATCAAAGCTTGCAGCTTCTCTCAATAAGTGTGTGAGCAGGTCCACAGGTGTGCGTGTGTGATAGCAATAGAATAGACAAGAAATTACAACATAAATGTTTCATATCTGTGCTGTCAATCTCTGCTGACTTTCGCCGTGGAATAACACCACGAAAAGGCAGTTTGTTATGATCCTCAAATCAGTAATGAGAATTTTACCGTCATGCTCAACAAGCAAATTGGCTATATATTTTTTTTTTAATATGTTTTTTTTACCTCTTAGAAATATGCAACAGCATTACGAACATTAGCCACGTTTGCTGGTAGTAGCCTAAAAATAACACTACCGCTTTGACAAACCTCTGATGACCCGTACGAGCGGACAGGAGACAGAAACAGATACAGAAAGAACTAATAACGCCTTCAGCCATAATTAACCGCGGAAGATGGAGCACCTGCTATACTTAAACAAGAGCGAGTCAGTTTAGCTCACTGATTTGACTTTACTTCCTAACCCTATCTGATGAATGAAGCTCAGATTTGTCTGGAACAGCTGCTCTTCCCTGTCCTTTCTCCTCGTTTGCTCTTGGGCTGTTTTTTTTTTTGGCTTCTCCTAAACCTCAAGCATAGGTTGACCTAAGGGTGACTTTATAAAGGCTGGATTTACCCAAGACAAAAAAAATTAAAAATAGATTCCGGGGGTGGGGGGGTGACTACATATCATTGGGTTTTACTGGTTGAAGTGAATTAAGCTCAGAAACCCCAAACATGGTATCACACCATCAAATCTTACATTAAAAAAAATAAACCCATGTATGCCTTTGTAACAGCTTCACATAAGAATAAAAGATTTATATCGCTCAAATCAATCTACTGTTATGTCTGAGATAAAAATTGATGATGTCCTTCTTCATACAGGCCTGACTTGAAACATCTTCAGCAACAGATGCTCTGAGTTGTACATTTATAAACTGAACAAAGCATCATGAAAAATGGTAAATATGTTCTGAATAACCAGCATGTGTGTTTTGAAGCCCCCAGGCTTTGCTTCCCCATATGTCTCATTCACATTCATTCTAGGCTAGAGTGTTTTCATAACCGGACAAAAAGTAGAGCACAGTCAAAAGAAAACATTAATACCAAATAAAGAAGCATATGAAACCAGCGTTGGTGTGCCTGTCTTCTTTAAGTTGGGAGTAAAACTGATTCTATAGCACTCCTGATCTCAACACTAGGGAGATTTTATGTTTAAATCAAAGTGGGGTTTGCAGTTGATCTAAAAGTACATCAGACTAAATAAAATACCATCTGCGTTTGTGTTTGTGACACTGATGTAATACTGAAAAAATATTAGATTTAAAATAACACAGCTAAAAACATTCATATGATTTTGGCTTTACACTTTCACTACACAGCTAATACGACCTAACTTCCTGTCATTGCACCTTCAGCCATTCTCACTTTTTTCCAAGGTTACCGAGGACAGACAAACCACTAAGGATTCGTTCAGGCACTGCAAACGACGGAGACCTGTATCAACCCAACATCTGCAAACACATCAAGACCATCCATATTTGCTGGACCGGTTCATTTTTCCCCCATTGCCACTGAGCAACTTTCTCAGAGATATGATAGATCCTAATGCAATGCAATCTTGATAGTGTGAATGTTAAGATATACAACAGCACCGCAGATACAGCGCAGTGACTAATGGTGAGAAAGACGATACAGACAGCCGCCTTAGGTTTGTAATCTTCTACTGCACACTGACGGGTAAACAACAGCACGTTAGCAGCTGGGAAATATAAATGTCTGCATGCATTTGAGTCAGCAGAATCGTTGGTTTGTCAATTATGCCGTCAAACACTCAGCCAGTGATAAAAATGTCCAGCAAGAAAACACAAACAAAACAACAATCTGCTACACTTTATTTTGCTAAAGCTATTGATTACCTCCATTATTACAGGATTTTCAGTATCATCCATATTTTCAGATTTATGGGTGCGATGAAAAACTACAACGCCACCAGCAACAAGAGGCGAGTATGCAAAACGAAACTGGCTTTTTTTTTTTTTTAATATAGTCGGGGTCCCTAAATGGTTATCTTATGCTCTTACAGCCCGGCGGATTAAGAGTTAAGACATCGACCATGCAATCACAAAACTGCCTGATCGAGTCTGGCCAGGTCTATCTCCTCATTTCCTGTCAGCTGTCTACTGTATACTATCTAACAATCAAGGGGAAAAAAAACATCACCAAAATTACTAAAATAATTCACTTCCAAAGCATAATGATTTCACACAAGCCACTATTCAGGCTTAATGATGATTCAATGTCAGACTTTAAGATACCATTCAGGTCTCGTGCATTTCAAATCTCAATTATAAGTGTGCCAAATGTGATCTAAAGCCTACAATACGTGTGACATAACACCACTGTTTGTGTGCATATCTGTAGCCAAAGAACAAAGTGTATCCATAACTTGCTACACAGACATGCAACAGATAACAAGATTTAGTGTTGCTGCACGACAGTTATTATACTTTAGCAGAGCAAGAGAAAATACTATTTAACTCAATTATTATACATAAGAGGTCCCACATTGTTTTAATAATGGGATTAAATTCTGCCTACAAATAGTCTAAATATTACAATCTAAAAAAAAAAGAAAAAAAGAAAAAAAAAGAACCAACCGATTTTTCTTGTGGGCAAAAAAAAGGAGCTTTTTTGCAATCAAGAAATCAGCTGTAACACAAGTGGTTTGAGACTGCAATTTTAACAGGTCATTAATGTAATCCCATGAATATTGTAACATATGTTAGCGGTATTAAAAATACACAAGAAATTAAACTGTTTCCTGCTGGCACTGCTCTCAAAGTGCCTTTGGGCAAGGCAATTAAAGCAACAACTGCTCTATTTATCAGACATCAGTAATAGACTGCTGCAGCACAGGCCTACTCTCAGGTGTAAGCATATATATTTACGTGCTCTCCTCCCTTATTCATACCCCCCATGACCTTTGCTGTAAATATATATGCTGTCAAGCTGTCACAAAGCTGCTCATTCAAAATGTCAGACTTGAAGTTATCAAACTGCTCTAGATTCTGCATCAAAGTATGTTTATATCTCCAACCCTTCAAGCAGCCCCCGTAAAGTGCTTCTAAGTATTCCCCTCTGAAGAGGTTCTGCAAGTTTTGCAATGTCATCGGCCTGACTTACCGGTCATTTTAATGCTAAAAAACCTTGCCCTTGCTCTATAGTTGCTACGTCACAACATAACCCCACCGAGTGTCCTTGTCTCCCTCATTTGCATAACACAGTAATAGAGCTGATAGCAGTGAAGACATAACACATAAACACTAAGCACGAGGTGAATGAGAGATTACCGGAAACTTAAAAAAAAAAAGCATAACACAAAATATCTAATAGGCTGAAGAAAAAAAAAATCACACGCACTCAAAATTTTAAGTACAAGTGTGTATTATGTGCCTTTTTTAATGAAGGCAAATTGCTTATTTTTAGACTAGCAGAAAAACGAACCCCCCCCATAAACCCTTCTGAAGAATCAAACCTCCACCGATGAGCTGAAAACTGTCCAAAAAGGCTCACAGCTCCCCAAAAATAATGACAATAATAATGATTATAAAAATAATATTCAAAATAATAATAATAATAGCAATAATATGAGCAGCCACATTATTACAAACCTCGCAGCTTAGAAAAAATTGGAAGGAATATAAAGTAAGGTCTGCCACCCAACAAACAGCAGGTTTCTCAGCTCTGTGCCAATCACACTCAAGCTCAGGAATGAGCAGAGAATTCTTACATTTACATTACTTGCCTTATCCTACGCAGACTTGTAGATTGCACATTATTATACACTGCTACCTGAAGTATAATCTATTTATCTTCCAAAATCCTTAAAAAAATATTTCCTCCCAGTGTAAAGTTGGCTTCAGCCGAGGGAGCGCGCACAGTACATTTCCTCGATATGCACCATTCCATTACTGTAACTATTGCTGGCATATCTGGATTCGATAAAATATAATTGCAGCTGAACCATATCTAATCCAGCGCATCGTATAATCTTTAATTATTCCTCTGGTGACGAATTTCAACAAATTTCAGAATGCTTGGCAGTCATTAAACCTAAGTGCATGAGTGTATGTATATGTGCACTGGATTAATGACCTTACTTAAGTAAATCAGACAACTCTTTAAAAACTACACATGCACTCTTAAAATATTTGACACGATACTCCTGACTGATTGTTACCTCACTAATGCATTTATGTATTCTGATTATCATACATTACAGTAATTAGTTTGAACATACTGGCAGCTTAAAAATGTATTCATTTATATTTAATTTGTTTAATCTCTAATATAGGGCTCAAACTTTTCAGACTCAAAGTATCTGCTAATCGGGCACGATATGATACAATATCTGCTGGATCAAACAGCAGCAAGGCAGCAGTCCTGAGACAGCACGCCCTTGTGTGTCCACATGAGATATAGGCACACTGCCACATGTGGCTGCAGCAAAGAAGGGGGCGTGTCTGGCCCCATTCAGCCAGAGAAGTAAAAGTGAACACATGTAATATTCACCCCAGAGTTGTGTTTTATTTTATTGCCAGGCTCTCTGCGGAAGAGACCAGCACACATTTAGCCACTGTGCGTGACCTTGATCGACACAGCCTGTCAACCTAAGAAGTGTCCCCCCCACTTTCCCACCGCACCACCCACAAGGCCCTACTTAGGCAGCAAAAAGTCTCAGTTGGCAGAGCAGCGTAAACACAAAACGTGAAATGAACTCTGGTGTAAGAACAAATGAAATCAACTCACCGTCTTTGAGTCTAATTCGTGGTGTTGTTGAGCTAAGACTTTATCTACACTGGCAGCATCTGTAAATGTAACAAACCCAAATCCTCTGCAAAACAAAGACAAAGAGAGGACAAGAACAGCCGTGTTAATAATAATTTAACATTGCATACATATTAAAAAATGACACCCCCACCCCTTGCAAATATAAATTTAACCTGCAACTTGCAAATAATAAACCTGCATTAACAGTGTGAACAACAATCCCTATGAGCCACAACAACATTTCTCTGCAAATATACATTTCTAATCCAGATTACAGTTTGTCCTGTGGCAGATTTTGGGAAAAGCAAAAAAACAAAAAACAAAACTGAGGACAGTGCTCATCATTATTTGCTACGTTACAATATGAGACGACTAGACACACACAGCAAAAAAAAAAAAACAAAAACTGTGGTGCAGTCACAAAGTCAATGTCAAATTGCATTCGGCCGCAGCTTTACAGCAGTGAGCATTTAAGCTTATCTGGCTTGCTGTGAAACCACACGCAGGCGCGCGCGCACGGGGACACACACATACACACAGACATACGCGCGCGAGAACACGAACACATGGGCGCGCGGGCACACAAAACACACATACACGCTGGATTAAACACTGAGCACGGTCAAAGTAAAGCGATATCGCTATGTGCACTGGAAAGGGAAAAGTAAGAAAAGCCCTGTATTTACCTTGAACGTTTTGTCGTGGGGTCTCTCATCACCATACATTCTCTTATTTCTCCGAATTTACTAAAATAGTCTCTAAGGCTGTCTGTGAATAGAGAGAAGAAGACAAAAAATATGTCGGGTCATTTTGACAGAAACATATGGACATGCTGTTGTCACTGTATTTCAAAAATACCCCGCGATGCGCATAGGGGTCGAATAGAGGACTTCAGATGGACGGAGATCAAAAATAACATCGTGCGCACACACTACTGAGATATCCCATACAGTACACTACTGCACAGTGCACATTCGCACATACACCGCCGCCAGCAGCTACAGCGAGCACTCAGTCACAGCGACAGAGGGGAAAAAAAGAAAAAAAACAACAAGAAATGCTGGTTACGGTGTAAAAGAGAATAACAGTCTCACCTGGTGAGGTTTGCCAGCTGAGGCCACCGATAAACATTTTACTGTAAGGGGAAAACACAACAGAAGTGAGTCCAGATGTCAGTTCGGCCATTTTGACGACTAACTACTTCTAAAAGCGACCTTAAAGGATAAAGGAAGACTATGAAAACACATTCGCGCTTAGTAATTACACTCTGGCTACATAAAAGGGGCAGGCCACTCTTTGCTACGGAGCTGAGGTCTTTTAAAACTGCATCTGGAAACAGACCCGTGCCCGGTTTAAGTGCGTACTGTTGGGAGGGGGTGCGGGAGGGGGGACGAATCCAGCACGGCAGTCGAAGTCCTCTCCAAGATGTTGTAACATGAAAAAAATTCGTACCTAAGGATTAAATTTAGAAATATATCCTTACCCCGGGTCATGTTGTGAATCATTTAGGCTTCCGGATGTGGCTTGACTCCCGTCTCCTTCCATATCTATTCCAAACTATAGGCTGGGACTACAGTAACAGTGACAGACACGCACAGATACGGCAGGAGATATGCAAAGCCCCGCTATGAGAATATTACTGAGCCGGGAATGAAAGCGTCACACGTGGGATCAGCTCAGCCCCCTGCTCCCTCCTCCCTCTCTCAGCATGCTCTACCTTGGCCCACAGGGGGCGGAGCCTGGTTCTGTCACCTAACCAATCCAATTGACGTCAATTCAGGCAATCTGCAAACCAATCCTCCGATTTGTCATTTAATTAAGCAATAAGCCACTAGAGGTGAAAGTGGCTTATTGCTCTTCTACGCCAGTGGACACATAGCATGAGAAATGTTATTTTTAATTAATACTGTTTACAAATTGTTTTACCACTGAAAGGTAAGGCTTGCAAAAGCAAAAGCGACATGCAGACATTATTCTTTTGTTCTTATTAATTACAACTGTTTGTTATTCTTCCGCCGTGTAATCTAGTGCGCTAGAAAGACGTAAAAAAGTGGGACAGTCACTATTTTAATAATAAAACATAACATATGGTCGTGACTTTTAAGTGTCTACTGAGAAATAAGCAGGGTTTAATTCGACAGGGAGCAGCAAAGAGTATGGTCTAAGTGTAAAATAAGTATTGTGCAGGTGCACGTAGGCATCATTTTTTTCGAATTGAAGAATATTAGAGCGCCAATAACTGAATAATATAAGTATAATAAATGTTACCGGTGGCCAGATTCGTCTTTGCAAGATGATTTGTTATACATTATTACTACTAAGATGTCAATATAGTCATTTTTAGTTGGTGCATTAAAATTATTGACGTCTTTGCAAATGGACCCTTCAGACATGATCCATACAATCCTGCTGTACAAGCAAACAAGCAAGGTTGTGCTCACATGTTATAATGTTTAAAAAAAAATGCTCAAACGAGGCTCAGAATAGGCAAAAAAATCTGAATTTAAAACGTGTTTCCAGGAGGGCTTAAAGAAAGTTATTTAAACATGTTCCAGAGGCTCTTCCTCTTCTCTGAGGAAGAGCCTCTGTAGCTGATGGTGGGGTCTCACCTTCAACTACTACATTCATTACTACAGCCAACAAAGAAATTTTCCCATGGAGATCAATAAAGGCTTGTATCCTTACATACAGTGATGCAATTATAGATCCATCCACGTAGATAACCTCTAATGAGCTGCTAGCCCTGCTCTCTGTGCAGTGTATGTGGAGATAAGCTTGCTCTGCCCCCTCATGACCTTGAAGAAGGTGATGACAAAGCAGGCTAAGAAATTAAGAATAAATGAGTGCAAATGACATTTTTAAGATATTTTAAGATATGGGCCTATGCATTAATTGCGCAACGTGCTATCAATAGAACACAATAAAAAATACATGTCCAATCTGTTTCAATTATGTATCATACATTTGTCTGATTGCTGCTCAGAGATGTCAAGCTGACAATATTAAATGACCGCAGTTTTCATTGATATGAGCCAAGAAGATGCCTCATACTCTCTGGGAAATGACTAGCTATCCTATTTTATTATTCACAGTCAGTGACTTTTTTTTTTTTTGAATAGGCCTGTCTTTGCTGAGTGTTCAGGGTTCTACCAGAGGGAATTTCTTATCTGGCCAGACAGCATGTTTTTGAAACAATGACTTAGATAAAACCCAAATAACAACACTTTTGTCAGTTGAACAGCTATAAGTCTGTCATTAGTTAGGGGACTCTCCACATTGCAGCTGTCTGTATCTCCGAAACAAAGGTACGAAAGCAAATGCCAGCAATTCCTTGTAGTATGCGAGTGTCAAAGAAAATGGAAATATGACACCTTGTGTGAAAGACTATTACTTATTATGCCTTATTTGCACCATTGTTTTTGTCCCATGCCATTTGCTGATGCATTTATGATTGCTTTACCGTTGTCATATGCGCAGCGGCCTCCTGAAAGACGTGCCTGAAACGTGAGTGCAAGAAAATCGCATCCACCCAGCAGCTGAACAGAGGAAAAGTTAGCGGAGGGTGGGTGGTTGGGTTATAAATTGATGTGGAATATCAGCTCGGAGGAACAACGGGCTTAAAAGCCCCATCACAAGGTGTGCAAAAATCACAGTGGATTTAACACATGAAGAGCAACTTCTGTTTCATGCTCAAACAAAAACACTGGAGGCCCGGGTTTCACGGTGCAGTTGTGAGTTATTCTGTTTTGTGAACAACAGCATTATTGCCTTTCCATCCGCGGTTGTTACGGCATGAAGAGAGGCGAGTTAAATGTGACAGAAAAGGGTACGGCGGGTGTGCTGTTTCGCAACGTCTCATCGATCCATTGCCGACCAGATTTGGCGCCAAAGCAACCTGTAAGCAGACGAGCCGAAATCCTTTGGATCTCCGTGGGGTAACGCTCACAGGGGGTTTCTGTGTCCAGATCTTTTTTTAACACTCAGTGAAGGAAAAGCACATATAGATTGTTTTAAATTGAGCAGTGTTCTCCTTTAATCGGAGCAGCCAGCACCGCCTGATGAAAGCTCCTAAAATGTTTGTAGCTCTTTAAGCAACTTGACAGCAGTGCTTTTGGAGCAGCTGAGTGTTTAGTCGTGGGTGAGGAAGAAAGAGAGGGGTTATATCCTGCAACAAAGTGGCCTACGTGTGAACAAATTTCCTTGAAAATGATGCCGAGCAGTGGTTCCATTACTTGGGCGCTCACGTTATGACAAATAGAAAGGAAAACGGGAAAAAAAGAAGAAGGTTGAAGCAGTTGAAGACGCTTTGATTAACGCAGGGACAAAGTCTTTTAAGATATATTTGCATCCTGCATGCTTTGAGCTCATCGTCATTTGCTGGAGCTTCAAGGGCAATTCAAGATTTCTTCAATCCTGCATTTGCATTGGTGTAACTGTTCAGTTCTGAAAGATGAACAGCTTCTCAATAGAGAGCAAATTCAGCATGCGAAGGGAGGAAAAAAAAGAAAGAAGAAGCTTGTAACTAACCGAGCCTCTGCATAAAGAGTGGAGGATTTGGGGATTGAGAAAGAAGTAAACTTGATAGTGTGTGAAAGAGCTGAGGGGGGAAAAAGAAAGTGAGAGAAGCAACAGACTCACTGACAGTGTTATGAGATGCTGTTTTGAGAAGAGGCATCCTGTTTCCTGTTGCAGTAATCACTTTACACCCTCAGAAGCTTCACTTGACCTTGGAGAAATTGTTCTTCCATCATGTGTAACCCCTTTCTCCACCAAGATATCTATGTAAAAAAAATTCTTTCAGATTTCAAAGAGGCTTTTTTTTTTGCCACAAACACCAGGAACGACATCTAATACGGATGTATTGAAATTGAAACTGTAAGTCTGTGGGGGAATTTTTTTTTTTACATGTGAGGTTCACCACATGTTATTTAGCCTGCATGTTTTGTGAATAAAAATCAAAAGACAAATCAAAGCACTTTCTGTCTAACAGGAATTACTTAGGGAAACTATCCAGACACATCCTAAATGTGTTTAATATTATCCTTTGGATGTGGTGAATGATTTCATATTGATCACTGTGGATTGGGTGCTTTTCTCCAGAGGGCCTATTACAGTGGAATTCAGAATCCCGAGGAAAGCTGTGGAGAAGGCTGCAGATGTGAACAAATTGTCTCCCTCTAGTGTCCTCTCCTCTGTGCTTCTTCTTCTTCTTTGCTCGGCTTAAGTACCTCTCAGGCAGCAGGGAGAGGGCCAGACTGAAACATGCATAATTGACAGTCCTATTTCAGGAATTAGCCACCCACCAAACTCTAAACTACCTACTCTTTCATCTTGCCGGGAATAATTTGGCATCTTCTGAAGGTCCATTTCAGCTGGCTAGGATTAACCAGTAGTCCACTGATTGATTTAATGAGTAAAATTTCTGTTCTCCACATTGATTTGTATGTCTCTTCAAAGGTGGTTTGTGTGTAAACCCTGTCAACTGATCACGATTTGTGAGGATTACCGGGCTTGTGTCTCTTTGTTAGCACACAGAGAAAGTGTTAGAAGTCAGATCAGTAGGAAGGATGTTCTGGTGATGAATGATTTCTCTCCCCCATTATGCCTTCTGTAACCACACAGATGAGTTAATTAAGCTGTGCCAGAGGCTACGCACTAGCATTCCAGGTAGATGGGCCACAGCGATATTTAGAGACATTGCATATAAAAAAAAAAGAACCTGTAATATTTACTTTGAAGTCTTTATGCATATAAGGCTGCCCCAATGCTAATTTGGCTGGCAAATTCTCAAAAAATACCCGCTTAGCACCTGCAGAACCTCAAAAGTCCACAGATTATTCCCTTGGAGGTTACAAAAACTGTTCTAACTGTGTGTGAACAGAAGATCCTCCAGCGCGTTTTTCCCCCAGAATCACCTCCATTAAAAGTGAGCTCCACGAAAGACAATTTGCATTTTTCTGACCCTAATGGCCCACCCTTTTGCAACTGGGTCTCTTTTTAGGCCGATCAGATTCCAACACAAGAGGATGATGACGACGTCATTTACCTGCTCCACTGGGCTGGGAGATAAGCTCATGCCCCTGCTGCTCCCTGGAATGTTCTGGCTGCTGTTTGTAGAGAGAGAGCTGTGTCTTACAGATGATGACAAATGGCATAAAAGCACCACAAGGAGCAATCCTATTACCTGTACAGTCAGCAGTAGGAAGAGAGGTGTGTGTGTTGGCCTTTTGGAGAAGAGATGGACCATCCCTGATTTCTCAGAAACCCATTGTGAAGCTGTTAACTTATGCTTTACTCAGCTGGAACCTGTTTTAAATCAAAGTTAATATTTCTAAATCTGTATGAGATATTTTTAACGGCATTTTCCTTTGCTAACGGACAACACGGGAAGCCTGTGGATGACTGGACTGATGGACTTCACCCATGTTTGTCCACTTGTGCTTTGTTTATGTGTGCCTAAAACATTTTTAGAAACCTCACAGAGCCTGAGAATGGTAACCAAGCCTCTCTGGCTAAGTGTTGCTCTCTGTCCTTCTGGCTCACTCTCCGTTTATTTAACCAGCCTTTTCACTCCTGTTTCCTTTTCGCATTCTTTCTTTAACTGGCTGCCACCATATATTCTCTCAGTTGCCAACCACTTCCTATTCTGCAACCACTGACCTTAACACTGACCTTGCCTTGTCTGTGCCACTGAGATGAGAGAGAAAGATACCATATCCTTTGCTTCCCCCTCACTATGCTGCGTGGTTGAATTTTGCCTGTCTCATCAGTCTTCCGGCTGCTGGAGTACGCCTTGTTATTTCTTCCAGATTCCTACACATTTCGCTTTTCAGCTGATCAGACTGGAAAACATTGCTCTTGGCTCAAAGACATGCTGGGCCTTGGCATACACAGTAGACCCAAGCCGTCAATACAGATTAGCTTTATCAGATAAACTTTATCTGCTGCGTTTGAGCGTCCTTTGGTTGGGTACCAGCCTAATTCTGGGCTACGATTGATACCGCGACTCTAAGGAGATCAAAATTGGCAGCCATTGTTTTTGCCATAAGCAGCCTGCTGCTGGCTTTTCAAGGTGGATGACTCTGTGCATCACTGGTAACAAGCCTGTTTTTCTGTTTGTATTATTTGGTGATTAAACATGGCATTCTGGGTGGAACTTAGAGGTTAAAAGAGAACACTCCAAACAGTCTCCATGTCTGACCGATTCAAAAACTTGCTTGCACATGAAGCTCCCAGTTAAGCTCCAAATTCTGTCATGGTAGTATATCTATCTATCTATCTATCTATCTATCTATCTATCTATCTATCTATCTATCTATCTATCTATCTATCTATCTATCTATCTATCTATCTATCTATCTATCTATCTATCTATCTATCTATCTATATGTGTGTGTGTGTGTGTGTGTGTATTCTTTCTTTCTAAAGGTCCCTGAGAGCAGTCTTTGCCACTTGCAGGCCAGTGAAGGACACAATCCTTCTAAGAATAGTCTCTAACTACGTTTTGGCATAAACATTCATATACGTCGCTTCACCACAAGAGGGCGCTAAGAGCACATGACAATAAGAGCTCATGTCACTTTGACCTGATGCATAATGATAGTTCTGTTGATTGCAAGTTTCCTATTTTATGTGCGTGTGTGCTTGTGTGTGTGTGTGTGTGTGTGTGTGTGTGTGTGTGTGTGTGTGTGTGTTTCTTTTCTATAAGCAGTGTGTCTAAAAATCAAATAAACAGCAAGAAATCACCACCACCTACTCCGTGCCTGTGTGACCTCACTTACTTAAAGCACAGACTGTATTCATTTTTCAGTCTGGACTGGTAACAGCTAAAAGGCCCAGCTACTTTCTCTGAGATTTTTTCTCCTTGAATCTCAGAAAAAGGTGGTTCAGTAACAAGCTAAATAAAAGAAACTGTTAGCTATGTTGGCTTTGTAACTTTCTATAACACAAGAAAATAGAGTTTTCCAGCAACAAAGACAAATGAAGTCAAAACTGTTTTTGTGCACTCACAGTGACTGCTTGCTACGTGATGTATTTCTAAAGCCTTTCTGTGAGGCCCTGTCTGAACCCATTCATATACATATAAAGCTGATATAAACTAATTGTATGGGAACACAAGAGGGCAGTACAATAAAGCACGCTGTGGAGTGAAGTCTCCGAGTGTGGCTGAAAGAAAGAAGCGAGCTCACTCAAAACAAGCCTGGGTGGTGAGATGAAGAGGGGAGGCAGGGCAGCAGTAAATGATGCTAGCCTTCTACACCTTGTCAGTTATTAGGAGAAGGCAGAGGAGAAATCTGACATTACTTTGTGAAGTCTACAGAGAAAATAATTGGCTAGAGCAGGCCAGCACACTGGCAGCTAAAGTACCTGGAAGGGATGTTTTAAAGTCCCACAGCTAAAGGGAGCCAGAAAGATAAAAAAAAAAAAAAAAAAGAAGAAAAAAAGAAGACATATAAACTCAAAATCAAAAATTCAGCTCACACTACATCCACACTATGGATTTTTGTGTTCCAGCTTTATAAAGCAGGGCTGCAGTGTAAGATGAGTTAATATTTCACATGGGCACAAGTGAAAATAAACTGAAGACAAGAATGGAAAAGAGAGCTCTTTCTGAACCTCGAATCATGCTCTCTGATAATCAGCCCACAAACCACCAGCTTCCTTCTATATTTGGTTTTAAGCGGTAAATGCAATCATTTATTTCTGAGCTCTTATGTATATATATATAAGTCTTATATATATATATAAGGCTGGGGTCATCAATTGAAATGTGTGAAGCCTCCAAAAATAGGTTTATGTGACAATCACTACATGTATGCATAAAATGTATCTTTTTTTTTTTTCTTTTTTTTTTTTTACAAAAAAGCATTTTTTTATTCCCCGATTGCTTATGCCACAAAAATTTTTGGGGACCAGGACGATGACATTTGTAAATGTTATTACTGGTCACAAACTCTTACTTTGAAACGAACAATATCACATTTTTAATCTTTGTGGCATAAAACTTAACAAACAGTAACATAAACTGCATTACATAGTGTTATATAGGCTAGTTTTGGCTGAGCCA
This sequence comes from Perissodus microlepis, assembly GCF_051167445.1. NCBI lineage: Eukaryota > Metazoa > Chordata > Actinopteri > Cichliformes > Cichlidae > Perissodus > Perissodus microlepis. Next base: position 8,589,677 of record NC_140470.1, read on the forward strand.
CATCAAATATCTCTTCTTAGTATTGTATGTGGATTTTTCTGTGACATTAAAAAAGGATTCATACAAGAGAATACAGACTATTTGCCTTCACTTCACCTTGTTTTTAGAAGGTAAGCTGTTCAGGTTCTTGGCCTCTCATTGCATCAGGTGTTTATCATTGACTGTGCTGGTGGAAACACAACACCATATTGTCACCTGTTCACGAGGCTCGCGCCTTCGTTTGCCACTCACCGCCAGAGAGGAGCTCTTCTTTGTCTGACCCAGATGTTCCCATATGTGAGATTGTCCTCACTTGTCTTGCACCCATTGATAAAGGTCATACGAATCACCTGAACCTCTGGGATAGTGTCTGTTCTACAATGTATTTTCTTTTTCAGTTTACCCCCTTTTTTCCAAGTAAAGGAAGAAAAGCGATTGGACAGTACCCAGCAGAAAACACTGTGTGTGTGTTGTGATTCGTGATTAACTGTGAGACAAGGCAAGTACACTTAAAAACAAGAGAATCAAATCCTGCCACTGGAGATGCAGCGTGCCCGCTCACTTCCTTCATTTGCCTATTATGGAGCAAGTGTGTAGAAACAAGCCGAGATTAAGCTCAGCATTAATTTGCCATTTGTTTGGCCTCTCCCCCTAACACTTAATCACTGAACACTTTAAATTAGAACAACTGTCTTCCAGGGTAGGATAAAGCAAAGAAAAGAAGAGGAGGTGGTGAGTGGTGAAATGAAAACAATTATCAGAAGGTGTAAATAGCCAACATTTTATTTAACATTACAGAAAACACTTTGAAGCAGCACCCAGCAATAAACTAATTCCTGACATTAGTTCCTCTCCAGTTTATCAAAAGCAGATTTCTGTGGTGCTTTTCTCCCTCTGTTGGCAGCTTTAAGGTCTAGATGCAAAAGCGTTACTAAAATTGTAAAAAAAAAACAAAAAAACCCTGCAGGCTGCTACATCATTGGCGTTTAATGCAGTCGAGATTTGAATATCACGAAAGTGTCTGCGCTTTAATGCTCTGCGGCAGACACAAGTAAGTTAGCATTCCTGCGACGTTCAGTCAGCATGCAGATAATTTTCACGAGCGTCACTGAATCATGAAGGACACTTAAGTCTGAGATGTGATCAAAATGCAGAAGCAGCGCCCAGCATTTGGACTTTGTTAAACTGTAGTGATGCAACAATGTCCATTTGTCTGCCCTCTGCTCCAAAGAGTCTCTGTTCTCTCTTGTTATGTGCGTGTCCCCGACATTTCGATCACACATCCTGACCCCTGTATGAAACGAGCAGGCCAGACATCAAGGACAGCTACAGTGAGAGCGGAAACAGTTAACAGGATGAAATGTTGCACAAAGTCAAAGCAAAAATACACATCTAGAGTGAAACTGGGGAAACAAATAGGGAAACAATAAAAAATGTTAAAAAATAAAACATTTAAAACTCTAAATTGGGGACATTAGTGTGTACTGAAGTGCACCTTGGACAGCCTGGAAATAGACTGTTGCTGCCCATGAAGCACCAGGCACTCAGTTACATAACAGACTGGTACCTGGATGTATAGTGCCATCATGTGCTCTGCTAGATTCATTACAATCTTAAAAAGACATTCAAAGCAGGGCTTGTAAAAATGTTAGAAAAGTTGTTTGTTTTTGCACATGTAATTCTAAAAGTGTCGGTACACTCAGCTCAAGCCTGTCATTGAAATTAAAGCTGTAAAGCTGGTAATATATATATGCAAGGTTTGCAGCGCAGCAGCAGTATTCAGTTTTGTGTCTGTTCTACTTGTTTGTGCTATAAACTGGTGTTGGGCCTTTTCATTCGTCTTTCAATGGACTTGAATCAGAATGAGAGACAGTAGCGCTGAGCTATGAAGGAATAAATCCCAGGAACAGGAAACAAGAGCAGGGCTACTGTTAGGGATACCACCTGGAAAGGATGGATTCTGCCTCCTCACACTTCTGGTGCGAAGTGTGGTTGTCTTCTTTGTTTGGATGGACAGACTATCTGTGGTAAAAAATTGATCTGTGGCAGATGTCGTGTTATCTTCATCGGTCATTTCTGTAAGGAGACTTGTGTCTGTGGTTGAGGTTTCCTTTGTTGCAGAGACATGAAGAGAATCAGAGCTAACACTTGCAGACATGTGATCAATAGTTAGGTGTGTGCCTGTGGTTTTGTACTTCAGGGTGGCCATGCTGATGCTGGGTGTGGCTGTGAAAGTGTGGTGTTTTGTGTCCCATGTCTCTCTTGGGGCAACAGGAGTGTTCAGCGAGGTAGAAACAGACAGATACCACCAGCCGGTGACACTAGCTTTAGGGGTCATAGAGGTCAGATCCTTGGCGCTGGCAGCCAATGGGGGTAAGTTGTAGGAGGCATAATGCCACCCTCCCGTCCTGCCAGGGCGCACCCCTCCACAGATGGGCTGGGTGTGGCATGGGCAGCCCAGGACACGTGCGGGGGTACGCTGAGTCCAGGAGAGCAAGTAACTGATGTCGGCGTAAAGGTGGCAAGCCCAAGGATTGTTTCCCAAAGCAATGACTTTGAGCGATGTCATTTTGTCCAAGACTCCAAGAGGCATTGCAGAGAAGCGGTTAGCATGCAGGTAGAAGTAAGTTAGTCTGGGGAGCCGATCTAAAGATCCGGGAAGTACTTTTACTAGCCAGTTGTGGGACAGGTCAAGAATCTCCAGGCGTACGGGTAGGTTGGTGGGCAAAGTCCAGAAGTGATTGTGGCTGAGGTTGAGCGTGCACAAACTGGTCAGCGTGTTGTTGATAAAGGTGGCTCTCTCCATTTTGTTGTCGGAGAGGTCAAGCAGCTGCAGGTTCCACTGGTAAACCGTGTCATTCTTGTCCAACAACTGAATGCGGTTGGAGGAGGCATAGATCCGCCAGAGGGAACGAGGTAGGTTTGCGGGCAGTCGGCTCAGCCGATTGTGAGACAAATCAAGAACGCGGAGATGGGTGTAAGTGGTAAGTTGGTCATCCAGGCTGTGGAATCGATTGTGGGACAGGTTAAGGGAGCGCAGGTTGTACTGTAAGTTGTTGGGCAGACTTCTTAGACCCCTCGAGGAGCAGTCTACCTCCCTGTGGCTGCGACTGCAGGAGCACATGGAGGGACACACAGCCAGAACTCGCAACCCAAGCCATAACACGAGCACGAGCTCCAGAAGAGAAAGCTTCCACCTACAAGAAAGACAGCAAACCAGTGTTATTTGTACACAGCATCATTTTCAGAAGGCACACTGAAAGCGAGGCCTGCAGGGTGTGAAAATAGTGAACAAAGGACACAAACATTTGCTGCCTGCAGGAGAAGCATTGCAAACTATACAGGCTGGTTCTTTCTCACTTTCTCTCCACAAACATACACACATCTCTCTCACACATGTGCACAGACAGGTAGCTTAATGTTTCCTGTGCATCACTACATTGTTTGCAGGTACACACATTAACGTCACATACCAAACTGACTCCCCCAGTTATGCAGCCATGTCTTTAGAGATTCTGTAGCAGTATCCTTTATATGCAACATTAGGAAAGTGCTTAATTGTGTCCTTTTGTAGAACTGATAAGCGCTTGATCTGAACTCAAGGAGGATATTTCTAATCTATTGAAGAAAATCATCCATCACAAAAGGATGAGAAATCCCTGCCGTCATTTTCCCTGGCATCAGTTTGCGTGTTCAGTCATCAGCGCTTGTCAGTAAAGTCACTCCCATGCTCTCAGAGGAGGAGAACTAGCTCAGTAGATGGGTTTTTATTAATGACTCCACAGAGAGCTCATGCATCAGCCGGTCCGAAGGCAGGCGAAGACACAGTCGCGAGCTGCTTGCTGTTGAAACTGCAGTATCTTTGAGCCGAGGGTGTGGCAGAACGTGTGAGTAAAAAGAGTGATTAAATTTGTTCAGAACTCACCTTCTCATTTTATCATTCCACTCACTTTTCTCTGCTCCTTCTCGCTGTCCAGCCCCCTCTTTCCCCTGTCCTTTTCTGCTTTGGATCCCAGGACCAGCTGGTGTTCTGCTGAAGGTGTTTTTTTTTCACCCTTTTCCGCTCATAGAATTGACCTCTGCCTACTCGACCATTTTTTTTTTTGTATCTTTTTTTCTCAGGCTGCCTTCACTTCTTTGCAGTTTGGTCCTTGGCTGCTCCTTGAAAAGCTGAGAGTTTACTACCGGCTCTTATGGATCTTTTGGAGTTGGCGTGATCACACACTGCAAGCTCTGGATTTACTCTGTGCAGTGGAAGTAAAAGGGGAGGGCTGGGGTGCTAGTGAGTGGGTAAGGTGGGGGTTGAGGGGGTGCATTAGGATGGAGGTAAGGAGAAATGTAGCGGATAATGAAGGGATCTCTGCATAAAAAGGACTACAAAGGAAACCACTTGGTCCCTTCCAAACCTGGCAGCTCTCAAGATTTCCCTCTGTATTTTAAAACGACAGCTGCTGCTGTGCTCAGATTTCAGCCCTGTTTGTATTTAAATAGGATCGACTGTTATCAGTTATCTCACATAATCTACACCCCCTCTTAAAGCCTCCTTTTGCAAATGTAATGATGTGCTTCAATTGGGTCTTATTTTCCTCGTAAATGTTAGAGGCTGCCACAAAAGAGCACCATGATTTATTGCAGAGCACTCTCCCTCTGCTGCAGCTTCCTACCTGTCATCAGCAATACAGGCAACTCTCCGTTCTGCACTGCATTGCTGTATTGCTACCACAAAATTAGACTTGGTCCAAAGAGACAGTTAATCAGTGTTTCAACTTTTCAAGTGCGACAAATTTGACAAAAATTATTTTTGCACAAAGACAGCTCACATTTCTGACTGCAGAACCCTGGCAGCAGTTAATCGAAATCTTCTTTTTTAAAACTATTGTCTCAGCTCAGTGGTCACCTTAACCGAAAACACATTTCAGCAAAGTGCTTGCTACTTCCTCCCCACCTTTTCTTTTCTGTACTTTCTTTTCTGGGTTTAGCAGCTTGCTGAGATGAGGTTAAGTTACATGTATCCTGTAACTGGCCCTTACAAGAAGCTTCACGATCACTCCACCTCTGTCTACCACCACCCTTAGCGTGCTATAAAACTGCTTTCAGCTTGTGCAGTGTTGCCAAATACTGCAGCAGTAGCAGGAAAGAAAAAAAAAGAACACCCAATAACCCAAATTTGACTTTGTATACCTGCTGCACCATACAGACAGTAAAGAGTTGCTGAAATTATTTACCCATTATTTCATCAATGTACATGCAAATCACCTAGAGCCATGCTTTTACTTCTCTCTTTTACTTTTTATCTCTTCTACTTTTGCATTCAGTGCCAGTGGTATAAATGCACTACCCAGCTCAGCAGAGAACAAACTATTCAGAACTGTTAAAGAAAGGTGCACATTCATCATGACGTCACCTGCAAGTGGATAAACAAAGTTCTGCACATGACAGCGGAAACAACCCCGTATTGGTTTTTTGGAAAAGTTTTCTGCGTGTGTGTGTGTGTGTGTCTGTGCTTCTATGTATGTCTTTTGTCAGCTCTGGCTGAGGTGAAAGAGAGCATTCTTTTAGAGTTGAGTGGCACTGCCTGGAGGACGCACATTCTCTGCTTGCTAATCAAGCAGACCGCTTACACACACACACACACACACACACACACACACACACACACACACGAATGCCAGCTCGTTACACAGCTGAAGGGCCAGTGATGACTCTGAATGATGGATCTCTGTTGTGCTGGTTGCGTGATTGTCAAATTAGAGTAAGAGAGGAAAAACACAAACACACAAGGTGAGCTGGGGGGAAAGAAACAAAAAGCTTATTCTAATGTTAAAATATTTTAATTTTCACACACAAGAATTGGAAGCAACATCACTCTGTTGTTTTCCCAGTAAGAAATGGTTGACAAGCTTAGAATACACACAGCTGGTTGATTATCAAATTGAAATCTGTCTGGAGAAAAAAAAAAATACAGTTAAAGGATTTAAAGTCAAAGTGAAATAAGGGCAGCTATACACAAAACTCCACATCACATCCTTTGGCAAAGAAAACAAAATGTTCATATATTAAGCTTCTTATATAAGAAGAGTGATGTAGGCTGTATAAGAACACAAATAGGGGGAATTATTTCATGAGCTACTCATAGTACGAAACACACAGTGTAAGATCCATAAAACCCAAGTATTTAGAAGTGGTGGGAATCTTAGGAATGAGATAGGAATCTTCTATTTCTTTTCTGCATCACCTTCCTCTTTGCCCTCAGAGGAGGCTGCTTCCACAGCTTGGCTGGGCTGGGCTTCGGTGGCCGCCTGTGGGTTGGGGGAGGGTGAATCTTCAGCTGCAGTTACAGGTGTAGCTGAAGCCTCCTCGCTGTTGGCTGCATCTCCCACCGCCTTCTCCTCTGGTGTTTTCTCATCCTCCTTTACCTTCTCACCGTCTTCCTTGATGGTGCCGTTATTTGTCTCCCCTTGTGCTGGAGTTACCTCAGCCATTAACATGGTGGTCTCTTTGGCTGCTCTCTCAGAGTCAGGCTTGCTTTTGGCCTTATTCTCAGTCCCCATCCAGTACTCGTTGTTGCTGACAGGTTCACCATCGGTTCTCAGACGTCTCTTCAACTTGCACACCTTGCACAGCAGTATCAGTGTCAATATCATAAAAAGAACGCAGATTAATAACAGTATGCCAGACAGTATGTACAGATCACGGCATTCAGCTTTGAATTTTTGAAAAACACTATGGGTGGTTGTTGGTGTCTTCACAGTGGTGGTAGTGGTGGTGATGCTGGTAGTGGAGGCAGAGCTGATGGCAGGCTGAGATACACTTTCAGCCTTGCTTCTGGAACCAGGGGAGGTTGCTGTTGATAAATGATACATGGATTGATCGCCATTAGGTCCAAGGGTGGTTTGAGTCATTCTGTTAGCATCACTTTGCCCTGGGATAAACAGCAATACAACCAGGATGAGCAGGCCGTTCATGTTTGTATCTGTGAAGACATGGCAAAGCAACATGGTTTAAAATTCATCTATTGCAGTAATGTCAGAACAGGAACAGGAAAGAGACTAGTACAATTACAAGGGACTTGTGCTGTCCTTTGCATTTTCTAATATTCTATACATCAACTCCAGAACATTTTAGATGTAATTATTACAGTTTTTATTCCTCTAATACATCCTAGTGTATATGACAGCTCCTGTTTTAAAAACTAATCACAGAGCATTGTTGTTTCTCAAGCTGTTCAGGATCATATAGAATAATTTGTCCCATCTTCATCAGCTTTATTGGCTTTATGGCTCTTTATGTAAATGTTGATGCTAACTATTTTAAATTTGAACAACGGCAATCAGAGTACTTCTCCTTTAGCTGTCAGCTGCGGTATCATAGTTTCTGTAATTTCTCAGTGTCTTTGATTTCCAAAAATACCCCCCCCCACCCCCCCCCCCCAAAAAAAAAAAAAAAAAAACCCCAAAAAAAACCAAACAAACAAAAAACAAAAAAATAAATTAAAGGTACAAAAGCACACTAATAATAACGATTATTACTAATAATTACCTCTTGTTTTTTTTGCATTTCATAGAAGTCAGTGACAGTGTCATTGTGAGTCTACTGGAGATTTCTTTTTAAATTCCAAAGTGTGGGTCCCAATCAGTTGCATAGAGTATTAGTGAGCTGTATTAAAATGGAAGGGATCGTTGTTGTATACTTTTGTCAGGCACCCTGACCATCTCAGCCTTACCCCAACACCTGTAATGAGTTCTGTAGTGATCTATGTAAATACAGCTTTCATAAATCAACTACAAATTCATAGTTTTGAACTTCATTAAACTCAAACTTCATCACTTCATCCTTACATCTGTGGAGTTGGACAATTTTTAAAAAAAGTGTGCATAATCCTGTAATATACACAATCTTATTTATACTAGTGGTACGCACCATTAACACTGACTAACACTTCAAGATGAAAACTAACACTTTAGATTTGATTTAATCAAATACGACATCCCATTCTGTTTTGTTATAAAAACTAAAGCTGAAAAAATCACTTTTTTGAAAACTGTTCATTAGGTAATGAGTACATTTTTTAACTATAGGGTTGGATACTCTTAGGTACTCAAAAAGAGTATGTGAATTTGTGAATCTTTGGAAAATTATTAATTACACGTTTACATATTTAAAAAAAAATTTTTTCTGTATTTCAGTGTCAATTTATATTTGCGAAAACACAATTTTCCTTTTATGCTCCCAACATTAAACGGCTATCAAACCCTCAAACAGTCCATATATGTGTCCAAGGTCCACGTAGGCGGGAAGCTTGCTGCCATGCAATCTACCAAGAGCTTCTTCTAACTGAGATCTGCACTCGATTTATAATCAAGCTGCGCATTTAAAGATAAAGTTTGCGACTTACATTGATGATGATCTTGATATAGTTCCAAGACGACTACAGCTCTGTGTGAATACTATAATCACGTATTCAGTATGCTGCAGGTGAAGAGATGTGAATGATGTGGAAAGCTGCTGGGAGATTTGACAGTAATCTAAATCAACGGCACACTCGTCTTTCTGACTCATTTTTACTTCTCCATTTAGGCTATATTAAGAAAAGGAAGTGGTTTTGGTGCTCTGTTCTGTGTTGCTGTTGGTCACGCAGACATCTGTTGGGTGGCATACTATAAAAAGAGGGAGGCGTAAATAATCAGTAAAACCCATTGTTGTCCTACCTAGGACTGCATAATCATCTGCATCTACAGTATTAATAACTGAGAGAGAAACTAACAGCCCCAAAATTCCATTGTGTTTCATCTCATGTCGCTTTGCAAAGCAGCGACACCAGTTGAGCTGCAAACTGTGCTATTTTTTACACAATTATTTTGAGCAATTCTATTGTTCTTAAAGGCCTTTCACAGAAACTGATGTGTCAGAGATTCATTTTTTTTTAAACCTAAAGCAATAATAATCATGCCTATATCTGTCGTCTTCAATTTCACCTACATATTTTTGTCTGAGCTCTCTCCGACCGCTCACAGAGCACTTTTAATTATAGGCATTGGTAAATGTCATACAACAAACAGCATACAACCTTTCTGACACTTGGTTACCACACACCACATGCAGCGGAAAAGGACAACAGAACAAGCACTTATAGATGACATAAAACATTTATGAAAAACATTATTCCGCATCAGTTCACCAACGGCAAAAAAGAAAAAAAGAAAAAAAAAAAGAAATTTGCATTAAAAATCGAGTTATTTTATCAACTTCCCCTTTTATTTTCCTCTCTTACTGTATGCTGAGTTTCCCATGTGATTTCTGGCTATTTAGGCAGTCTGCACCTGCACTCATAACTTTCAGCTTTAGAGGGGAATGTTTAATTTGGTAAGATGTTGCAGATAAACTGGATGTTTTCTGCAGGCGGTGAAGTAGAGACGGAAAAGTCTGGACCCCCTGCTGCTTAACCTGCTGTGCTGCAGACAATTTAATTATCACGAGCATGAAAACAACGCCAGACAGTAAAAAATGGTAATAAAAAAAATGACAAAAGCAAAATTAAAGGTATTAAAGGCAACATCACAACCTGTCATGCTGCTATAATCTACCATCTATAGTCCTTTATTTGCTTGGTCCTCAGACTGGCGGTGGCCAAATATTCTGACAAAGAGTATTAATTCTCTTTGAGCCCTAAAAGCTGACTTAATCTAATAAACATGAGAAGGATGATAAGGCTAAATATGTATGAGGGGAACTGAGAACAAAAGGAAAGAGGATGACTTCATCTCAAAACCCCCTCACCTTTCACTGAATGACGGAAAGTCCCCATTTGTTAGTAAGATCATGGTGTGTTTGTTGTAGATGTTTTGCGTGCGTCCAGCTGCCCCACTTTCTTTCCCCTTTTTTTTCTCTTTCAGTACCTTCACTTCTATAAATAACCAGCTTGCTGGCTGTGTTGGTGGACAGCTTCATTAAGGAGAGTCCCAAGGTCATCAATTGATGGTTGACAGTTGTAGTGGTGCACTCAGCAAATGTTAGAATGACCACGAGAAAGCTCTCTCACTATCTCTGTTGTGTTCTCACCTTGCCCTCTGTTTCAAAACCAAATTGTGGCTATGTGTGTGTGAAGGCTTTTTGTGTGATTTCTGGGTTTGATTTGAACATGCCTGGCATAACACATACCACTGGTTGCACATGTAATGCTGGTACATTTTCAGCTTGCTAATTTGGTAACAAAATCAAACAAATGACTAATTGTCATTCTGTAGCTGACCTTGCAGTAATGGAAACAGTCTTCCCTCACTAAACGCTGGTCATGTGACCCAGTACCAGTTGGAGTCAAAGAGCTTTTTAGCTGCAGTAGAATATACAAGGTCCTCTCTTTGCCATTGATGCCAGTATACAGAAATCAATCCACCATTCTTCTTTCTTCTTCAGATAAAACATTTCAAAGACCAAACGCAAGCACAAGCGCTCATTATCAAGGCACCTTCCAAGGCTTCGTAAACTTGACTGAAGGTCACAGAAAAGCTTCCTAACCAAAATAGGGAAACTGGAATTGCTTCCTTTTATTTATATACCTCCAGCTACAACCATTCAAGCTCTTGTGTTTACTGACTCATAGTGAGCCTTTCGATTATTGTCACTGTTTCAGAGTGAGACCAAATGCAAAACCTGGCCACCCTCTCTCATCTGCTACCAAGGTATGAAATTGAAAACTAATAAATGAGTGTTTGCAGAATATTATGATCACACAGTGAAGTTAACCTTTGAGCTTATGTGCTCATTAATGTCACTGCCCCACATTTTTTAAACCTATTAGACATTTGTATGAAATGAATTCTCAACTCGTAGCCAAAAATTTGTCTTTTTGAGGTTAAAAGTAGCACCATCTTTGGTAAATTCTAAGCAGTTTATTCTTGACATGTCAAATTTGTACAAACTGAGGAAGTTAGCTTAAAATTTAAGACACATCGTTTACATGTTTCCCATCAAGTTACTACATATTTGACAAAAGTTAATGTAAAATGTGCAAAACCATTAAAAAAGAAGCAGTGCCTCATCATGTCTTTACCATAAAAGGAAAGATGGCAAACACTTGTAACTTTCTTTTGGGTCGTTATGCCACCTAGAGGAAAAATGGGATTGTGCTCAGCCTGCTCTTGGCTTGCATCTATAATGTTCACCTATAATAACCATGGAAGTTTATTTTTGATTAGATAATATCTATAATTTATTATAGGTTTTCTCTGTTTTGGACATTAATTTTATGACTGCCACTCGACGCTCTCCTAGCTAACTCAGAGAAATTAAAACACAAAAAAGAAAACTGGAACAGTAATGTTGTCTCAAACAAAGAATGGAAAAATATTTCAATATTTCTTTAAAAAATAAACTGGTCCAGACAGGAAAACGGGGACAGAGAGAGGGGAAGACATGCAGCAACAAAGGGTCGAGGGTAGCACTCGAACTCAAGCCTACTGCTCTCCGGCCACCAGGCATATGTTTGCCTGCTCACTCACTGAGCTAAACCAGCTTCCCAAAGTGTTTATGGAGTGTTGTAATAAAGGAGAGATGTTCAAAAGTATACACATAAAATATGCATAAAAGTCCAAGTATGCATACATTTTTAAACTACAGCAGTTCACAGTTATCAGCATTTTATTAATTTGTATTTGTACTATGTCCAAATTATTTTTATTTGCATTTTTATACTGAAACCCAAATAATTTAGATACTAAGACTGTACTTTATAATGCTTACAGCTTGTGTTAAAAGAATTCAAACACTGACATAAACAAATCACATTTAAAATTGAAACTTGCTTTGATTGGTTTGATTTAGCATATTCATGTAATTTAAACTGAATGTGCTGAAGCTTGGAAAGTGCAAAAAAAAAGAAAAAAGAAGAGGAACTCTAGATCATATGTTTTATCTTTCTGTGCAGTGGTGTTTCTACAGTCTGTTGGGGCCAAAGATAAAAATTCAATGGTGGTCCTTCCAACCAGCACTGATGACCACGTTACAAAAAAAATCTAACATCACAAAGACAAATGAACAAACAGAAACATGGAGACTTAATGCACAGCTAGCCAAGTTAATGCCAAATGTCAAACAAAAGAATGAATTTGATGGTAGCAGAAGTTACGTTATTCAGGCTTCTTTCTCCCACTGTTAAAGTTAAACTAGCAGTGTTTAGTAATTTAATATTATATTTAATCCACTCACCCCGGTCTTGCTTTCCCCCCTCCTTATTGTCGTTGCTGTGATTCCAAATCTGCCAGCCCTCTGGGACCAAGCACTTGCCTGCCTAGCTTTCTGAATATGTGATTAACAACATGAAAGCATCCATCTCACCTTGTATCAACTGTTCATGATGCTGGTGATGGTGTAACGATGTGGGGAATGTTTTCCTGGTACTCTCTGGTTTCCATGTGAGCATGATTTAAACACCACAGCCTTCCTGAGTATTGTTCCTGAGCATGTCCATCCCTTAATGAGCACCATATGGGCTCAAAATGTGGTCATAAATATTTTGTACTTGTACTTGTACTTACACATGCACAAATCTTTTTTACACATACAAATCTTTTTTACGCACGCACAAATTTTTTTTACACATACAAATCTTTTTTACACACACACAAATCTTTTTTACACATACAAATCTTTTTTACACATACAAATCTTTTTTACACACACACAAATTTTTTTTACACATACAAATCTTTTTTACAAGTACAAAACCGATTTACAAGTACAAAATATTTATGACCACATTTTGAGCCCATAGCACCATGTCACAAAGGTTAAATCATTTCAAACTAGTTTCTTAAACAAAGTGAATTCATTTTGACCAGATGGCCTCCACATTCATCAGACGTCAGTGCAACAGCGCACCCTTGGGATGTGGTCAGTTGATGCCATTGTGTTGATATGATGCATAGTGTCCAGTTATTTTGAATACCTGTGCTGGAAAACACACATTTTACCAACTTACCATCAGCTGCAAAATAACCGTATCAGCTGTATTTACATGACAAGCCTCACTTTATTGTTTTCCATGGATGAAAACACAAACTGCGTGTACAGAATGGTAATAACATGCAATACAAAAATATGAATTTTTACAACAACATAAAAAAAAGAAAACAAAAACACGGACTGGCCAATACTTAAAAAACAAAACAAAACATTGTACAGCTTTTATACAGCATTCTGTACATGAAAAAAATATAAATATATATACACATCTGTAATAGCCAGAGCAGTACCAGTTCAAAAATGTTGTCATGTGTTTTACATATAAAATGTTTGTAGAAATATTAGAAGAATTGTCTTAATTTGCTGTACATTAAATAATGTATATACAGTACATTACATACCATTGGATTTGCAACACAACATTTACTGTAGTCTTTCACAAATACCCCCCCCCCCCCAAAAAAAAAAAAAAAAAAAAAATCAAACAGAACAAAAACAACCCTACATGTTCCAACACAGTACACTCACTCAGTCGACACACAACCACAAGCACACCAACTGAAGCCAGCAATCACAAACAGTATACACAAGCACGCACAAGAGGTACTGTTTAAGGAAGGTATAGGACACTTTTTGCACCAGATTCCTGATTTCTCCCTCCCTCTTTTCTTTCTTTCTCTTTTTTTTGTTGCACAGAAAATGCGATCACTCAGCTCCTCGAAGCAACTTCCTTTTAAGGTGCACTTCACACTTCAACAGATGAGCATTGCTATGAAAAAGTCTGCAGAAAGAAATAGACTGTAGTTTTCTATTTTCGTGTAGATAGTCTTTGTTTTCTGTTTGCATTTTTTGTCTTCCACTTCAGCTCGTTTAGCATACACAAGTCTTTATCAGTGCCCCCTTTTGGAATGCATCAAATAAACAGTGAATTCACCAGACCAAAAATGACAAATAAGCTAACACACTGTCCAAGGGAAAAATAAACACTGCAAAAGAAACCCTACTCAAAACAAAAGAAGCAAAAAAAAGAAGAGTCTATGATTTTTTTTTCCATTTTGACAAAGTGCATATTGCATTTAGACTTCTCAGGACATGCCATCCTACAATCCTTAAAAAAAAAAAAAAAAAATAATAAAAAAAAAAAACTGAGAAGTAGGAGGCAGGTGGTTTAAGATCATCACTCAAGCAGCATGTCAAAGTTGTGTCAAACACCCTCCACCACCACCACCCAGGGAGTGAAGAGATAAATGAAGCAGGGTGTTTGGTATTAAGGTCCATGTTTTGTCCAGCAGTGTGTATTTGCGTGCGTGCGTGTTTGTGTTTTAGATAGAAAGAGAGCCATGTGGTCAGGACCACCCCAGGCAAGAACAACCACATCACAGCAGCACAGAGAAGTTGAGCAGGGCCGAGGACAGGGCAGCCATCAGCAGGCACAGACCACAGCACACCAGTCAGTCTCAGCACAGACACCACAAGCCAGTTAGTCAGAAGCCTCAGAGTCTTGACTGATATTACAGGAGAAGACCAGAAGGAAGGCAAAGAGCTATTTTTTTGTTTTGTTTTGTTTTTAGACAAATGAAGGGATTTAGGGTGAAGGGCGACAACGGTTGTCCGTCACACCTCAGTCCAACGATCCTGTCTTCCGAACAAGGAAATAACACGGAAGATCGGACTGTGGATTAGTGGAAGCGGCGCCTGTTTCAGACAGAGGCAATGCTTTGATCAATCCTGTAAGAGTTAAGGATTCAGGAGCATGCAAGGCAGACCCAGGCTTTGTTTTGCATTGCTTTTGTTTCAGAGTGACGGCTACAACCTAGATTAGACAAGAGAAAAAGAAAAAGACAAAAAAGCAAAAGAAAACAGACATTAGACGGTTAGTGAAAAGTTAACAGGCTTACATTGGAGAAAGCAAGATATTGCACGCACTGATTAGTTAGAGGACATTCATGAGATTTAAAAGGTTTAAAGCATGTTTAATGTGATTTAGAAGTCATTTGAAAGTCAGCTGTGCAAAGCTACCATTTAAGAAACAAGAGTGAAGCCCAGTGACTGCTGGCAGCAGTCTTGAAGCAAATGGCAAATGTAATAAAAGTGTGTGAAAAAGCAAACCATACAGTATTGTGCAAAAGTCTTCACCCACATTTTGCTTTTTGCAGATAAACTGCAAAAAGCAAAATGTGGGGATATATATATATATATATATATATATATATATATATATATATATATATATATATATATATATATATATATATATATATATATATATATATATGTATGAAAACAGGGCGTTGTTGGAAAGCTACTACGCAAGTAACCCTGGTGGAAGGGGTTACATGAATAGGATGAGGGACCTATGGATTCTTCGATACCCAACATCCACAATGACGGTGAAACAACTAGAAGCTCAGTGTTCCAACATTCGAAAGAAGGGACTGCTCTCACAGCTAGAAATTGACGAGGTACAACATAAATGCTACGGCAAGGGGGAGCCAGGACGCCAGGTCAGGGGGGAGATATCATCACCCCCACCCGAGATTGGGTACCAAGCCCCAAGTGCAATAGGAGAAGGATCGTTGAGTGCGAGAGGAACTGACCTGAAAGATAGGATCATGGCCAAGCTTGAAACCTGGACCCCCCGTAGCCGGTTACCAAGATTACGTGAAGTACCCTCAGAAGGTCTGCTAGATGATGTTAATGCAGCACTACGGACGATACCTACAGCCACGATTACCGACACTAACAAGCTGATCTACAATACGGCAGCAGTGATCAGTGAGATGCTTGGCTACAAGTTGAACAGCCACAAGGGGCAGTACCCTCCATGGAGAAGGAGGCTAGAGGCTAAGATCAAGGCAGCACGGAGGGAGGTTAGCCGACTATCGGAGTTGCAGAAAGGCGCGATGAGGAAGGTGCCTAAGAAGTACAGGAAGCTGTCCATACCTGAGGCCTCGGAAACTGCCAAGCAACGGCTCACAGCCTTGGCCAGCCGCTTGAGGATGTTCACCAGAGAGATAGAAGGCAAGAGAATAAACCAGCTGTTCTCCACGGAACCAGCCAAGGTGTACTCTCAGTGGCAGGGGAACAATATGAGAACAGCACCACCAAGGCTGGAGGCAGAACAATACTGGAAGAGCATATGGGAGAAGGACACAACCCATAACGGCAATGCTCAGTGGCTAGTGGATCTGAGGTCAGACCACAGCGACCTCCCCGAACAGGGTCCATTAACCATCACAGTGGCAGATATCCAAGAAAGGGTCTCCAGTATGAAGAGTTGGACAGCACCAGGCCCTGACATGGTTCACGCCTACTGGCTGAAGAAGCTGACTGCACTCCACGAGCGCCTGGCAGCACAAATGAACCAGCTGCTAGTTGACGAGAGACACCCGGAATGGCTAACCGAAGGCCGGACGGTCCTGATCCTCAAGGACCCCCAGAAGGGACCGGTCCCCTCCAACTACCGACCAATAACCTGCCTCAGCACCACGTGGAAGCTCCTGTCAGGCATCATAGCGGCTAAGATGAACAGGCACATGGGTCAACACATGAGCGGGGCACAGAAAGGGATGGGCAAGAATACCAGAGGCGCAAAACACCAGCTACTGGCAGACCAAGCAGTCAGCCGAGACTGCAGGACCAGACTGACCAACCTGTGCGCTGCCTGGATTGATTACAAGAAGGCCTATGACTCAATGCCCCACACCTGGATCCTGGAATGCCTAGAACTATATAAGATCAACAGGACCCTGGGAGCCTTCATCAGGAACTCAATGGGGATGTGGCGGACAACACTGGAGGCCAACCTCAAGCCTATAGCACAAGTAACCATCAAGTGCAGGATCTACCAAGGAGATGCTCTGTCCCCACTGCTGTTCTGCATAGGCCTTAACCCCCTGCAGAGGGTCAGGCAAGTCCTGAGGAGTCAGCTGAACGGTAAGAACAAGATCCGGGCTATCAACACCTACGCCCTGCCCGTGATCAGGTACCCTGCTGGGGTAATAGGCTGGCCAAATGAGGAGATAGAAGCCACTGACATCAAGACAAGAAAGCTCCTTACCATGCATGGAGGGTTTCACCCCAAGTCCAGCACCCTGAGGCTGTACGCTAAGCGGAAGGAAGGGGGCCGGGGACTGGTGAGTGTCAGCACCACAGTCCAGGATGAGACAAGGAACATCCACGAATACATCACGAAGATGGCCCCAACTGACAGCGTGCTCAGTGAATACCTCAGGCAGCAGAAACCCAAGAAAGTGGAGGAAGGCAAGGAACCATCATGGAAGGACAGGCCCCTGCACGGTATGTACCACCGGAAGATAGAGAAGGTGGCTGATATCCAGAAATCCTACCAGTGGCTGGAGAAAGCTGGACTGAAAGACAGCACGGAAGCACTAATCATGGCAGCACAGGAACAAGCACTAAGCACAAGATCCATTGAGGCTGGGGTCTATCACACCAGGCAAGACCCCAGGTGCAGGCTGTGTAAAGATGCTCCAGAGACAATCCAGCACATAACAGCAGGGTGTAAGATGCTAGCAGGCAAGGCATACATGGAACGCCATAACCAAGTGGCCGGCATAGTGTACAGAAACATCTGTGCCGAGTATAACCTGGAAGTCCCGAGGTCAAAATGGGAGACGCCCCCAAGGGTGATGGAGAATGACCGAGCTAAGATCCTGTGGGACTTCCAGATACAGACGGACAAAATGGTGGTGGCTAACCAACCGGACATAGTGGTGGTAGACAAACATGAGAAGACGGCCGTAGTGATTGATGTAGCGGTTCCGAATGACAGCAACATCAGGAAGAAGGAACACGAGAAGCTCGAGAAATACCAAGGGCTCAGAGAAGAGCTCGAGAAGATGTGGAGGGTGAAGGTGACGGTGGTCCCAGTGGTAATCGGAGCACTAGGTGCAGTGACTCCCAAGCTATGCGAGTGGCTCCAGCAGATCCCGGGAACAACAGCGGAGATCTCTGTCCAGAAGAGCGCAGTCCTAGGAACAGCTAAGATACTGCGCCGGACCCTCAAGCTCCCAGGCCTCTGGTAGGGGACCCGAGCTTGAAGGATTGACCGCCCACAGGGGCGAGTGGGGAATTTTTTTTTTATATATCTATATATATGTTGCCAGGAAAAAGGGACATAGGTGCAGTGATTGATAGAAACTTGTCTAAATCTACATGGAAATATAACATAGAACGCAAAAACAGAGTTTGTTCAATTCTAGTGAGCTTGGAATATTTGGTATAACTATTCCTGAAGTAGTCTTCAGGCTTCATGAAGGACATTTGGAGCACTTCTTTGGATGCTGGCTGCTTTTTGTTCTGTATTCTATCAAGGTGATCACACACTGCTTCAATAATGACTTATTATTATAATGACCACTTGTTCTTTTGTCCTCTACTTGCCTAGTTACTCAAAATTTTTAATGGACACACTGCACACCATGCTGAGATATGTAAAGTTTTTAGTGACGGTCTTTGGGAATCACCTTGTTGGTGCAAAAATACTATTTTATGTCTGTCAAACTCATAAACTCTCATCTGTATTTTTTTCCTTTCTTTCAATCTTCAACTAAAGAAATGGTAAGAAATTTTAGATTTTTGCAACAGGCTGCTAAGCAAAGTGCCTAAAGCCACATTTTAAAATTGGTTCCTTACTTTCTTCTGAAAATGATCAGTTTCATACACGGGACTAATGAGTGAAAATTAAAGGAAAACTCTGAAAGACCTTGAAAAAGCCAGGAAAACTATTATGACTCCTTGAAAGCAAAATATAAAGAAGTGAGGAGTGGCTGAACACTTTTGGACAATACTGCATAAAATGTAGGAAACAGTGGAGACCTGAGGCTATAACAAAGTTAATGCTAATGCCAGGAAAAGAGGCATATGTGGTTGCATGAAGTAGTTAAGGTGGTCTATGTAAGAATGAAAAGACTAAAGCAAAGAGTCGATTAGATGTTTTACGTCCAAATATCTACATGCATTCAGCTGAGTTTTAATTTGATCTCTATGCATTACCCAGTTACACTCTAGCTATAGTCTGTTGGTCACAAATGTAACAAAGTTCTGTATGACAGACTTATTTTTGCCAAAAATGTCTCATTTCAATAAACAGTGCTGTGCAAGGAATTCAAGTTCAGAAGTCATGTTTCCAGCTATAAATTACAAAATTCACATTTCCTCTGAGCCCAGTACTAAGGCTGAACCCAGCTCTGATCTGATATTCTACTCTCAATAAACAAATAAGAAAAAGGAAAGAAAGGTTTTTGTGTTCACAGGTCCAGTGTCTTCACACCATCCTTCATTTCTGGGATACCTACTCTGCAGACTTCCAGAAATGTCCAGGGTGGGACAGTCTGCGGTTGAGTTTGGGTAGCTTCTCCAGCATGTCAGCCAGCTGCGTAAAGGTTGGCCTTTCTCTCAAGTCGTACGCCCAGCAGGCAGAGAGGATTTCCTGAAACAAGAAACCACTTCGTTTCAATGTGACTGGCAAACCACTGACCTGCACTCACCGCACTGTGAACTACAATCGATTGACCTAAAAACTGCTGCAACATCTTGATATCGTTGCATCAGCATGGGTATTTTCCACTCTTACACAAGCAGAACAAACATTCTACATTTCTGAATGACTGACACACTCATGGTCCAACTCACAGTGACCTCCTTTCCCAGGCTGATCTCTGCCAAAATCTTCTTTATGCCCTCTCCGCTCCCCACCTGCCAGATGGTAGCTTCCACAGGCTGGTTAGTGATTGGCCAGTCCCTAGCTTGAAGCTCATACCAAATTGTGCTTGAAGTGGGGAAAAGGAATAGCATTTTTTTTTTTAATTCAAATGGTGGACTTCCTTTTTAGTCAGTGAAAGTTATGACAGAACTCAACCAGATGTGCATGAAGAACTTACCCAAAGGCGTACACATCTGCTGCGGTGGAAAAAGGAAGGCGGTCCTCATTGTTACCTGGGCTCATTCTGCGCACAATCTCTGGTGCAAGATAACAAATCCAGCCATGTGGAAGTTTGAGTTTATTTTCACGCCTGGAAAAACAAACAAACAAAAAAGCAGTTTTCAGTAACACTTTAAATGGAGGGGAAAAGATGTATTAAGAGGACAAAATGCATTCACTAAATAAAGTCCCTTACTCCTGTTAGCTACTAATGAACCATACACAAAAGGAGGCAAAAAATTAGTAAGATGTGCATTCAAAATGTGCTTCAGAAATCAAGAGTGTCCAGAAAATAATTGCAATTTTACAATCAGGAGAGTTCCCTCTTTTTACTGGCTGACAAGGGAGATGCCTACAGAAGTAGCACTGCAGACCTCAGCGATTATCACAGATCAGTGGGCGTCCCCGGGTAATAGAGTGGTTTTAGCACTGCTTTAGTTAAGGTCATAGTTTTAAGGTCTCTTTGGGGTGTGGGGCGGTGGACACATTTCTTACCTTCCCTCCTGAACAACTCCAGAGATCCCAAACAGGCCAAAGTCTGCGATCACAACCTTATTGGTGTCATGAAAAACGTTCTTTGACTTCAAGTCTTTGTGAACAATGCCTTTGGCATGCAGATAGCCCATTCCCTGTATCAGCAGGCCAACGGTGTTCAGACAAAGGAAAACACAGTAACAGAAAATTATATCTTTGACTACACAGTTCTGCTATGTTCTAGTACGTAACATGATTTTTCCCCCCTAAAGTGTCACGTTTCTCACAAATTAACACACAAAAAAGAAACAAATACCTTTACAATCTCCTGAGCAATTTGTCTTGTCTTGTTAATATCCAGAGTGTTTTTAGTGTCTCGAACTACTGAGTAGAGTGTCCTCCCTTTACAAAAACTGCAGGAGTTAGAGGAAAATCATTCTATTAAAGCAAACACATGCATCCGGTTTAGAATCGTTTTTGAGGTAACCTGTGATATTTTTGTTCTCACCTGGTGATAATGGCCAGGTGGGGTGGAGCCATGCAGGCTCCCATAAAGAGGACCACATTCTCATGCCTGGTCTGTCTGTAGTTCATCACCTCCTTTTTAAAGAGCTTCAGGTGGTCCTGATTGTTCCCATCGATCTCAAGAAGTCGGATGGCCACCTCGCCGTGCCACCGGCCCTTGTGCACTTTTCCCCAGCGGCCCTGGATAAACAAAATACAAACTGTCTGATTTTTTATTTTTTTCAAGTATGCAACACACTATGAATTCGTTGGGTAGATTCCTCACCTTTCCTATGAGCTCCCCAAGGTCCAGCTGCTCAAAGGGGATGTCCCACTCTTGCAGGTAAACGCTGGTCTGACTGGCCTTGCGGGAGATGGGGCCCTTCCACTGGTTTCCCCGAGAGTTGGGCAGATCGTCCAGCTCGTCGCACTCGCCGTCGGAGCCCATGTGCATCCTGATCTCCCCTCTGTCGTCCTCATCTTCTCCTCCATCCACATTGTCCTCATCATCCTCCTCATCGTCCTCCTCCTCCCCTTCGTGATCTTCATCTTCGACCTCGACCTCCTCATCCCCTTCCTGCAATAGTGTGGCGATGGTTTTGGTAAAAGTTGATTTAAAAAAAAAAAAAATCTACCAAATATAAATTTAAAACTGCCGATGAACATTTTGTAAGCCAGTGTTGCCACCTGAGCAGGTTCTAATCAACAGATGTCACAGGGACTTTTAGTCACAAACCTTTGGGCTACATTTGGATGTTTTAATTAAATCTCAATCTTCAGTCACCTGAGCTAATTTCATACCCCAGTTGACAATTGTCCAACCTTTTAGGAAATCAAAGTATGAGTGTCTAAAAACTGAAAACAAAATTAAACAAAACCAATTTCTGAAGGTGTGACACTGAACAGCCTCACTGTACAGACTAATAAGCAAAGAGCCAGGAAACAGTACAACAAAAGAATATTTTGTAGACTGCATCTCCAGCATTACCTCTTCATCGTCATCTTCTACCAGCTCATCATGTACGTCATCTGATGATTGCTCTATCTCACTGCTGTGACACAGAACACTGATATCAGAGAGGTTCAAAGCAAGACAAAAAAAAATAAAAGGCTGTTTCCGAAAGAGCGACACTGCACAATATGCAAGTTATGCCAGAGTACAATGATCTGCAGATAGTTTAAGCTCTATATTTCATTTTAAATAGTACAAAGACATCATGACAAATGGTGAAGGTGAGATTCCGATAAAAGCACCAAATGTTTTCCGTGGATGACAGATCTATACTACAGGCAGGCCAGTTTTAATGATTTCTTTGAACTGTTCTGTTTCCAGAGTGGAATCATTCCACAGCATACTTCTTTAAAGCCTTAAAAAACAAGAATTGGGTGCACAAGTTTGAATTTACTTTGGATCATCTTTAATTGAAGTGTCATTGAAGAACATTGAAGTTTCAAAGCAAAATAAAGTTTCTCACGTTCAACATTTTACATTTATTTAAGGTGTTGCTGTTTTATTCAGACAAAAAAGTCTTACACTCTGTCCTGGAGAACATCTGAGTGGAAATTTGCAGGACTGGAAACATCTGCAGAGGAAAATGACACCAGTTAGGGATGACGGATGGGAGCAAAAGTTACAGAGCCAGCACCACACATGAACATGACTGCTCATGCAATTTCCTACTACTTCCAGCAGATGGCATCAGAATGCTGCCACACAGTCAAACACAGCTAATCTAACTACTATAACCCTTAAAAACAAACATGCAGGAGACAGAAAACTGTAAAGAAGCCATGGTGTGGAGGGAGAGAGGGATGAAGGGATCTTAACAATGTAGTATTACACTTTGGGACCATCAACTCACCCGGGAAGATAAATTGCTGTCTATGCTGAAAGTAACAGGCAGCTTTTTCAAAGAAAAAGAGAAGGGGAAGAGTGATAAGCAAGGCAAGGGACACAAGGGTTTTTGGTTAGAGAAGCTTTGAATTAAGAGATCTTCTTAAAAACTCCTTTTAGTGTTAATGTTGTGTATTTGGGGAAAAAGGGTAAGTAGTTGTGGGAGCGCCACACTCCTGAACTGTAAAAGATTCATCGTCAAATGCATTGAGGAAAAATCAGAACAATGTCAGCATGCATGTTTCAGTATATACTCTACATGTGTATCTGTGCATCTGTGTTTGTGATTCTGTACCCAAGCTTACCCGGGAAATTAAATCGGCTGTCTCGATGACCTTTGGGTGAAGGGTTGGGCGGTGGTGTGGCACTGGGGGGGTTGCTCTGCTGGAAGGGTGCTGGGGAGGAAGGTGTGGATGAAGTGGTGGAGGATGGGTTGCTGCTGGAGTCCAGCTGGTTCAGCATTGGTGGATGATCCTGCTGGGACCGGGATGGAAGGTTACAAGCATGATTGCTATTTATTAGCCATGTTGCATTGCCTTCAAGATTCCTTCAACAAGCTCTATGCTTTATTTTCCTGTCAGTGCACACTTTAATAGTCAGGTGTGATTTCAGATACATTATCTTTACAATGGTTAGCATGGACAGATGATGGAGATAATGGAGGTATA
The DNA here is from genome assembly GCF_051167445.1 of Perissodus microlepis. NCBI lineage: Eukaryota > Metazoa > Chordata > Actinopteri > Cichliformes > Cichlidae > Perissodus > Perissodus microlepis. The sequence goes on from NC_140470.1 coordinate 8,613,102, forward strand.
TGTATTGGCATAATAGTTCAAGGTAATTAAAAAGGGACTACACACACGGCAGTTCTGTGAAAGTTTTTAATTTACCTTTTTCGTAATAGCCTTTGGTAGTGTGCCAAACTGCGGTGCTTCCTGCGGCCGGTCCACTGGGTTGTTTATATCAGAGGGAACTGACTCGGTCCTCCGAATTTTGGCAACTGTGGGAGAAAACCAATCATGTCACAAACAGGCATGAATGCCAAATAGATTTAGTCCATCAGCTGCACAGCGTGGGATGAAAGAAAACTTACTTGGTAGAAAGGAGATTCTGCAGGATGGAGCTTCCTTTGTACATTTGTTGTGGCACTTTAATCTGCATTAGCAAAAAAAAACAAAACATAGGCAGCATATGAGAGGCTTAGCGGTAATTCGTAATTAGCACCAACGTGCCTTACACCCAGATCAAGATTTAGCCAAGACATCAGATTCCCACCTTCCTAAAACACATGTGCCTTCTAACGGACCTTTTTTTTCACCACTTTTTTGGGTTGTGTTTGTGACAGTAATTAACTCACCGACAGTGTTTGCACTTAACTCCAAACATCATGTTTTTCTGGCACACTTGACACGTCTGGGACAACCAGGATTTGGTGGAAAACCTAAAAAACAAAACATAAAAGCTTCTTACGGACCCACTCTGTATTAGATCGCTGTAAAGTTTAATTTATAAATGGTCTGGTAAATGGTCTGTACTTGTATAGCGCTTTACTAGTCCCAAAGGATCCCAAAGCGCTTTACACAACCAGTCATCCACCCATTCACACACTGGTGATGGCAAGCTACACTGTAGCCACAGCCACCCTGGGGCGCACTGACAGAGGCGAGGCTGCCAGACACTGGCGCCACCGGCCCCTCTGACCACCACCAGTAGGCAACGGGTGAAGTGTCTTGCCCAAGGATACAACGACCGAGACTGTCCAAGCCAAGGCTCGAACCGGCAACCTTCCGATTACAGGACGAACTCCCAACTCTTGAGCCATTATTGCATTAACAGCAAATCTATCTTTTCTAGGCATTGAAAGGTCTACCTGTGCGTGACTGCAAGACCTATATCCCTCCTTATTGCTTGTGGGGAGCTGCGATGCACTGCTACATTATCTAGAAAGAGACAGAAAGAATGCAAATGATGAGTAATGATTACAAGGATGGCTGACTGAGGTGATGTTAAGTCAAAGCCTTTATTTACATTCAAGCACAAAAGCACACACAAGATCATTGTAGCAATGTTGCAGAACCAATAGTGATGTCAGTGCATCTGTAGTAGCAGTTCCTATGAGCCAAAAGCTCAGATTTCAGACTGCATTTTTTACTCTTATATCTCATTTAGTGGTTGTGTTCTTAATGTGGTCATTTACAACACACAGTCTTAAGCTTTGAGTACACCTGTTCTTTAGATCTGTTCAGACAAACAAAGTAAAGCTGTCTTTAAGAGAATGAACTGACAAGTTGCACCAAGGCCCCGTATACAAGAACTATTTTGATCTACGAAGCTGGAAATGAGCACAATATGTCCACTTTAAGCAGGTATATTCAGCAAAATTAAAAGTGCATGCATGCAGCTGACTCACTCTTAATTGTGCTGTGCTCCTCCAGCAGTGTGGGAGTTCCAGGAAGGGTGTAAGGTGCTGTGTTGGCAGCCGGGGTGGCACCGGGTGTCCTTGCAGACACGGCGGGGTAGCGAGAAGGCAAATCCTCACATCCGTTACCGTTGACTTGCATGTTCAGGAACAACTTGTTCTTTTTAACACACCTGGAAACGCACAGAAAGAAGAGTGAATCAGCAGGTGCAGTATACTGAACTGCTTGCTTACTATACTGCACAGGACAGATTATGTAAGGGCCTGGGAGAGGCACGTTGGAGAACCTTAATTGCATTGGCACACGAAGGGCAGGGTGACATCCTTAACACCCAGAGTGAAGTCACAAGGAGTGAAGGGCAAAGCGTTGCCAGGTCTGTGGTTTATACGCACATGCACACAAACACGTGAGGAGCCACAGTTGTAAAAATTTGCAAAAAGACTATCAGTCTAGTACTGCGACTTGCGACCTCCTTACATAAAGTAACACTTTTGTAATATACCGCACAACATATGCAGATTGAGAATAAACCTCCAAAAGCATATAGTGTCCTATGTTAGCCATTTTTTCCATTTTGTTTTTTTTTTTAAATAAAGTTTTCCACAAACAGATATTATGGATAAACATGTGATTGTATTGTGCTTGGGCAGCCAGTCCTAGTACAGAGGTTAAAAAAACATTAGATATTAAGAGAGAGAGGGATAGAGAGAAACTGTGTTTCTTGCCACCTCTGAGCATTAGAACTAGGAAATACTTCCTGTTTTGACATGACTCATAATCTCTGGGAATCTGCGTGGGGATTAGCTCCACTCATACAGCGAGAGCAAAGGAGCAACAGGCAGTATGTGAACGGATGTGAAAGAGGAAGGGGAAGAGGGAGAGAGAGCGAATGAGGACATATCAAAGGAAAACTGCTTCTGTCCCGACAGAGCGCAAGACGGAATTAAGAGTGAGACATCGGGCAGGACCGGGGCATTTTATCAAGTCCTTTATAAAATGTCAAACAACAAGTGCTCTTTCAGTTGATAGTAATAACAAACCGAAAAAAAAAAGATCCCTTGTGAGAAGGCTTGTCAGCTGGCCAACGCCATTGCTGGCCAGCACAAATCAGAAATTTCTCCTTTTCCTTTCTGTGAAGCAGCAGAAACTAAACACTTCCTGCAAAAACAAGCTGAGATTCAAATTTCAGTGAAATAAAAGATACCCCCTCCCAAAAAAAAAGCAAACAGAAAACCCCCAAAACACATACACACTCCCCACAACAGAAGCAATCTGTCACAATTACAGTGCCATCTGAGGATTCCCCACTTAGTTCCAGTCTGACCTACTTATGAAAAGCTGCAAATGAGGTGAATTCTTGAGCAGTATCTTCAAACCACCCATTAACAGCTTAGCACCTACTTGTTGGTGGGAGGGTCCTCGATGCGGTTGCCCAGCTGAGACTCGTGGCTTTTGCTGCGCGTCAGTGTGATGTTGGGAAGCAGGTGCAGTACCTTGCGGGATGGCGGGGGAGGGGTGCAGGGAGGCTTCAACCGGTGACGCCTCTTTGAAGGAGGCGTTATAGGTGGGGTGGAGGTGTGCCCATGGAGGCGGGCTGCGCGGGCGAAGGACATAGGGAATGGATCTGTGAGAGGGCTGTCGCCATGTGCGTCTGGCGTGGGCGCCGCTGACACCGAGCCTGAGCGAGGGTGGGGGAAGGTTGCGCAGGGAGTGGATGGGGTGGACTGGATGGTGGATGGGCGGGCTAGAGGCGAGGGGCTGTGTGTGCGGAGTGGGGTCCCCAGGTTAGTTAGCTGGTCCGCTGTCAGCAGAGAGCCGCTGTCCCTCCTGGTGGGCTCAGACAGCCAGAGACTGCTGTCATCTCTTAGTTCGCCTCCTGGAAGAGACATGAAACAGACCAAAAATAAATAAATATAAAGACTAATAGAAAATCCGTGGGAAATATACTCTAGGAACATCAAAGTGTAAACCCATACCTGATTCAGTAGCACTCTTTAGACAAGAGAGGGCAGCACCGAGTCTGCCACATTCTTCTGAGCTGGACCCAAGTCTTCGCATTGTGTCTCTCACCTGAGCTCCTGTCATCTGCAGTAAGGTATCCAGCGACAGCTTTGCCTCCACGGCCTGCAGAGGAGCAAAACAAAGCCCATGACAGGAGCTCTAATCTATTACAACGTGAAGCAGTATGTTAGTGACAAGCTTTGTACAACAAAAGAGAGCAAAATACCCCAAAAGAACTATGCTTATATGGCATTCATAAAAAATATTTTTTGTTCCAAGTGTACCCTCAATCAGCCACAACAACACTGTTTGTAGTGAGGCTGAAACTGAGCGTTAAAAAGGGCAGAATGTTGCAGTGCTCAGCAGGTTATTCAACATCTGACTCGGGACAGTTCCTGGAAATCACTGTTAATCCTGTTTGTTTGGGGTATTCCAACCACTACTTTGTCTGCTTATCTGATTTTTCAGATTAGCTGCATAGAGCAGAAGCCGAACACAAGATCAAACCTGAGCTGGGGTTTGACAAAAAAAATGGCTTAATATTTTCTGTCTATGTGAAACGTCTTATACAAGTGTAATGACTGTACAATGGTGAAGGTAACTTTGACAACAGTAAAACAGGAAGTAAACAGTGATGCAGTAAGATGCAGAGTTAATACACACACCACACTGTGAGAACTGGGAAGCACTAGTGGGCCGCAAAGTAAGAAAACAGAAGCACATGCTTTATCATCTTTTTCCCCAATGGCTGAACGGATAAAGACACAAATTCATATAGGCTTGGATACTCTGTGTGGACACAATTGTGAATTGTAAATAATATGAAGTATTGGGTGTCATAAATAAAGAAAAAAAAATCCAAATGGAGGATTAACAGTGTGTTAAAGTTAACAGTGCTCACATTAGTTTTGATTGACATTAGCTGACCAGTATTTAATTAAGCATGTCTGTATCTTTATTAATACTGAAAAGTTATCAATTTTGAAATTAAAACAAAGAACGCTTAATCGTGACTGTTTTACAAATTGAAATTAAACCCTCCACTCAGCAGCTGCGATATTTCTAGCATTCGTTTCAGAGTGGAAATTATCGTAGCACTTTATAATAGGCAAATTGTAAATAGTTTGCGGTACTTTTTTGACTGACTATTATATTGTGTTACGCGTTATATCACAGCTGATACCAGACAATATCAGCATTGTCAACATTTACATTCTCATGACACTGGGGCATATAAAAATTTATGTAAATGATGAAGGCCTAGTCACTGGTCAATGTTCAGAGCAGCAAATGCTGCCGTTTATACAGCGCCATGGGCCTCTCAGAGACGCACAACGTGTCCTTTAGTGTTGGTCCACTGATGCACGTGTCACAGCAACAGTGACAGCTCTTTAAAACAAGTATTATAAACATTTAGCTTTATAGATAAACCATGCAAATAGCTTTTTTAAATGCACTACGCTGTATCATTTACAAAGTTCTGGAGGCATCACGCTGAACTTTACAAAAAGCCACAAAGCATTTGTTAAACAAATAGTTGTTGTGTTATTTTAAATTCAAAAATTCAAAAAATAAAGTTGATAACATTTCAAAATAAAGTCACATTGCAGACGTTTAACTTCACTTTTAGGTTAATGGTAACAAACCATTAAACACGGATTTATTAATTATGAAATTAATTTTGTTATACATCTACTCTGCTTTGCTTTCCCAATTCTACACATCTAAGCGCCACATGTTTAACCCTTTCATGCATGAATTATGACAACCTCGATCATGATTTTTTTCTTAAGTATTTTTATTCGTCTTTACGTATGAAAAGATGAATAAAAATACTTAAGAAAAAATCCTGATAGAGGTTGTCATAATTCATGCATGAAAGGGTTAAATAACAATGATTACAATGAAACACGTCATACATCTATAGTAACATTAAACAACCAGTGGGTGGCAGGTTATGGAGTGACACATCAGTGTCCAATGTAGTGGTTTATGTGCTATTAAACCATCAACACTGACACAAATACAAGGAAACAGCCTCTGAATAGCTGTCCACTGTAGTGACCACTATGTATGAAAGGGTTAAGACTCGTCTCTGTGTAGCTTTCATTTTTAGCCTGCTGTCTAGTTCCTCTCTAATGTTTTGGGTCATCTTGCTAACCACCCAGGCTGTCTTCCTTTTTTACTTCCCATTTTTGAAAATTTATTATTTCAGCAGACAGTAAAACTCAACAATAAGGCATCACAGGGTGTCGTAAACCAGACTGTTCCACTTTGGTTGATACTCAAACCCCATTTGGATGATTATTCCATTTCTTGACTATTGAAGCTTTATTTTTTTTAATGCATTTACTTTATCTGAACTTGTAGCATTACAGTGAATCACCGAGGCTGCTTGCTCAAGTCAATCTCCTCAAATTTCAATAAAAACTGAAACAAATGGAGGCGTCCTTTATGACCTCCAGTGTACTACCAACTCCCACTTATTTAAGCATTTAGCACTGCAGTTTTCCTTTCATATTCCTCTGTTTCCAGCCTTTTATGTGCCTTAAAAAAATGTAGTCTGCAAGATTGGAGATGTACAAACCTGGAAGGGCGGGGCTTTCTTTTTACAGCCGAGTTACTGAAGCGGCGAAATAAAACAACAGCGCAATCAACAACTGATGGATGACAGAAGGAAATAGGGCCAAATCCAGTGAGTTTAGGATGTTTCTTTTGACTGGGGAAGTACGCAATCACTTATCAGTCAGGTTAAACCCTTGCTCTCAGGGGCAAACACTGATCACAAAACTAGGGCAACCTCCCACATTAGTGTGTACACTAGAACCAAAACATAGCACACGCACACACTAAACCACATGCATGTAAGGGGTGAGTGATGTGATATTTAAAGTTGCTGTCGGCCCTCTACTCTCATTCTATTTCCTCACTCAGAACATAGTTACAGCAAAGCCTGCATACGTGACCGTTTCACTGGGGCCTCCTATACATGCAGTATTATGCCGGCTCTGTTTTAATTAATATGGGCCCTTCACAGGTTAGAATCCCCAGTAGGAATTCTCTGTATTAAGTGATCTACATAATTCAGCTACGAATAAAACTGGACTATCCATCACATAATCTAGCCATCATGGTATAAAGTGAGGAGATGCGCTGTAGACATCTCAGTCTAATAATATTTGGTCTAAATAGGTCATCAAAATGCCGCTACAGTCCTTCGTCCTTTGGGATGTCCCCGCCGGTCTACAAGACATACAAATGAGCACTTTCTATTTCATCAGAAAACCTCATCGTGTCTTGTGCAAAGCTAAATTCTTTTGAAAGGAAGTGAGGTTTAAGAGTGAATGGACTAAACAGTAAACAGAGCACAAATAATCAGATACGGAACAAGGCCGCAACACAAAGCACATACAAGGCCGGCACATATTAAAGAATAACGAGTGCAGAACAGTTTTAAAAATAAAGCAGGTTACCGTCAGGTCACAAAACAAAGACAAATGGACTGGAACGACAAAAACACATAAGAGCTGACATGGATTAAAACAGTTTACAGCAGGACACGACAGGACAGGACGGGCGGAGAGAAAGGAGAGACAATTATGACAACCCAATAAGAAAAATGATAAATCCATGCGTTAAAACAAACAAACAGCTGACAGCCACTGAACAATAGCGGAGTTTGAAAACAACACTGAAACAAAAATGATAAGTTAACCAGCTGGTAGCTTCTGCAATGGAAGACTGCACACGGCAATGCTCTAAAGTTTCATCATGATCAGAAGTGACAGCAAATAGCGAGTTCTGAAATTGCATTAATAAGGGAGGCTTTCTGCAGAAAATCTCTCCGCTCAAGACTCCCCACTGCTACACGAGGAGGTCAGAGGTCAGTGTCAGCCACAGATTAGCAGGCTGGAGTCACAGCTCAGGAGCGGGACACTTGAGCGGTGCTGAACAACACATATTAAACATTTTACTGCACTACATGGTTCTCACACCCAAGGTCAGTTCTTTATTTTCTGGGTCATTGTCTTTTTGGGAGACCGACAGAAAGTGAAACAGACCTTACCCTGGTTCCACCACAGCCCAAGTGATCCAGCACCTAAAGAAATGCTAATTGTGTATGTTTAGGCAAGGAACAGGTCATTATCTTATTTTAAAAGAATCTACTGAAAAACAAGACTTTAATAAACCTGTTTTTTTTTAATGTACACGTAACCATCAACAATGCTAGAGCAACAAAAAAGAAAAGGCACAGAGTGGATCAGTTAAAGAACTATAATAAAGATAAGTACACTTTGTACACTTGTATAAAAAGGGCCTTCTCTTCCCTCTTACAAACATGGCATGGAGCTATAAATAGCAGCAGAAGGCTGAGAATGAGATTTTGAAGCATTCAAGACTTTCTCTGAGCACAGACCAGCATGTCTCTTCCAGTTTCGCTTTTTTTGCTTTGCTAGTTTTGTGAGCCTTGTTTCAGTAACAAAAAATAAAATTGAACAGTAGAAACAGTTATCTGAAATGAATCAGCTCAAGTTTAGATTTTGGCGCTGCCGTTCTCACGACGTCGAAAATGAAGCAGCTTCTCTTTTTGAAAGGCACTTTGACGGCCACTGGTTAATTCCTCATGCACATGTGAATGTTGACTGAGTGCACATCACAGACTGCATATAAAAGACTTTTATACGCAGTCTTTGATGTGCTTATAGAACAGCTGTAAACGGGAGACAAACGCCAGTCACTCCGGCCAGAGTACTGGCGCCCAGACGATGACCTACCTCAATGAGCTCTGGTCGCAGGTTGATGGTGCGTAACCAGTCTCGCAAGTGTGGATAGCTGTCTAGGGCCTCGGGCCTCTCTGTCTCTGGCACTTTCTGCTTGCACTGGAGCTGTTTACAGATGTATTTCATCAGCTTCACCTGCAGGGAGCAATAGAGAACATAGCAGAGAAGGGAGGGGCAGGTTAGCGGGGGAGACTGGGAGTCTGCTACGAGCTACATGAGAAAGAGCAGGCATTCACTGTGAAGGGTATCTGTCACACCTGTGTTGGCAGGGTTTTATTGTTGCAGAGGTACCACCTTTAAAGCAGAAACAGACCGAAAACTGCTGTTTTCACACGAGTGACATGACACTGACCTGACACCAGATGAGCCTCTGTTACGATAAAGTCAGACACATGAATATCTCCACACCCTCGCTTACTGTTTATTCCCCCTCTACTGAGCTCAGTGTACCTGCAGTGACAGCTCCAATGTTTCCCTGTGCCCTCAAAGAGACAAGCTAATTAGATATAAACTGCTATTATTATCCAGAGGAACAATGACCTGGTCATCTAATGAGAGCATCAGCAGTGCTGCCAAAGCAAATGTGTCTGTTTGCAGCTGAGAAGCATCAAAGTTCAGAGTGATGGAAAGAAAGTGCCCATGTGACTAGTTTCGTCCCACGGGCATTTTCCTTCAAACTTTCTTATTTTCTCTGAGCTTCTACAAATGTTTTACCCTCCACTTCATGACAGAGCCAAGGAGCCATCATTTTCTTTCCAGGTTTAACACATTGTTCACAATGTGTCCACGATGTGATGCCTTTATGAGGCCAATTCTTCTCTCCTTTACATGTAATTTTTCTAATTTTTTTCAAAGTGAATTTTTTTCTTTATTTTTTAATAGAGCTAGGGGATTTCATCACAGCATTTCTAAACATACTACATTTCTTTAGAAACCATGAATTCTTTCTATTTGCGCTACAGAATTATTACAGAGAAAGCGAAAATGACCATGATATTATTAGCCCTCTGAAAAACTGACCTTTAACTGAGCCATAGCACAAAGCACTGCTGTGCAACGGTGTGCTTTAACTTTGTAATGCCCAGAGTTTGTAAAATCAATTCCCAAGTTAAAAACTGAGACACTAATCAGTTTAGATTTGAGAAAAAAGGTAGATGGACAAACAAAGTTATCACAGCGTAGTACCATCAAGATATTCAAACACAGTACAGAACAAGTCTGACAGAGAAAGAAAACTAATGAGAGATGTGTTTAAAGACACCAGACCACCTGCTAAGACACTAGTGAATGACTTAGCCAAGTAGGGAATTGTAGTCTCAAAGAAGACAATCACTGGAACCCTGCACAGAAATGTACTGTGAGGTGACAAACCAAGAGACACCTTCAAGCCAGACTGAAATATGCAAAGGACAACCTGGAGAAAGATTATATGTACTGGAAATGTGTCCTTTTGTCAGATGAGACAAAACTAGAGCTCTTGGGCTGCAGAAATCTGCTTATGTTTGGAGAAAGAAATAAGAGGTGTATAACCCAAAGAACACCACTGTAAGCTGTATTGTACACCTTTATGTGTACAATATAAAATATTGTCCAGTATATTGAGATGAGCTGTAACTCTGTCAGGTTCTAAATAAAGTATTCCTTTCAACAAGATGCACAGACACCTACTTCTCCTCAGTTTTTTTTCCCTCTAATGGTTGCATCTGTTAATTAGCAGCCTGGGTGCAACCTTTGTTGTAGTGTCTCATGACATCAGACCCAACATCAGTTAACATCCCATCAGTTAATATTGCTTTACCTTGTTTTTGTATAGGCAAAAATGATCGGCCTATCAATGCAAATGATTCCACTGGAGTCTGCCTCGAAACATTATGTCTGCACAAATAAAATGTAAAGCTGTAACAATTTAATCTGATGCTTTCCAAAAAACCCACGTTGAGCGCAGTGGTCCTGTGAGTAAGTATAACAATGCTTGCCGTGGTATTGGTTTGCAACGGCCTGCATTGTGCAGCTCAGCGTGACTGTATAGAGTGTCCTTATCTCACCGTCTATCTGTAAGAATCCATTACAGCAGGCAGCACCTTGAGATGAGCTGAACGGCACCAGCTACCTTTCGACCCACCGCGCACCTCTCGAGTGCCTGGGCAACAGCGACGAGCGTGTGTCTTTCTCTGCTCATTGAGCTTCCTCTACTCACCGACCAGACAGAAACTCGTACAGCATACCGCGCTTCTCTCGGAAAGTGTGGCCTTGGGATGTAAAAAGGCTTCTTCACAGCAGCCAACAAAAGCCTCTCCACTGGAGGCCAGAGAGATGAAAGACGATAGAAAGAAGTTAAATTCTCAACGTGTTGACCCTGACTGAAGCTTTTCAGCTCTGCGAGCAGTCGTCAATCATCAGCTGCAGTGAGAGCATTATAAAATAATAAAACTGAATGTAATCCAATGAAAAAGAAATATTACCAGTACACAAGAAAGCACCTTGTCATAGAAGCTTATTTGGCTAAATCGAATGTGCCTAAATACAAATGTTTAGGTCTTACATGCCAAAGAGTGCCAGCAAGCTTTACTAAAAAAGGACAAAAACAGAGCAGCATTTCTGACTTGAACATGCATTCAGCTGCCAGAGGTTGGCCTTAGAGGCCAGTAAGTAAGACCTGCTCCCTCTCTGGGAAGAGTGAAAAGACAGGAACGTATTTTGCTGGAAACCTTTTTACATATGGACATGTATGCAAATGTACTGGCGTGCACACACACACACACACACACACACACAGACCCATGTATACGGAGTAGATGGGAGATAGAAGCAGGACTGCACAAAGTGAACCTGTGATAAATGCGACATCCAATCCATTATAAACTGTAGGCTACAGAGCCTGTAGTCCTTTTGTTTTTTGTTTTTTTTTAGATCAGGCCTAGCATGGCATTTGCTCAGTGTGGCTAATGAGCTAGCCTCCTGCTTTACCTCCCTATACACCAGTGCAGCCCTGTGACGTCAGGTTACCTAGCAACCCCTCTTCTGAGTCGTCAGCAACATTTCAGTGGGATTTTCCCAAACATGTGAAACACAGAGCTCAGGCACCATACATATCACCATATAAACATCCCAATGTGTAGGAGCAAAAACACGACCAACATTTCTTTTATATTGTTCCTCCCACAGAGAGCAGTCTCTTTACCCATTATCATCTAAATGGGTA